>NW_016690270.1:2066864-2080161 GCF_001604755.1 Lepidothrix coronata | reverse complement strand
ATTTGGGTTTTGTGGGTTAAGACCAATTGTTTGTTTGTATAATTGTACTTATTGTATTATTTTAATAAATTGTTATTCTGACTTATAATCTCTCCTTTGAGTTGAGTTCATTTCCCCTGCTGGTTAACTTTTAAACCAGCACAGTGACTCTGGCCACAGGCAGTTTTGCACCACTGTCACCCACCCCCGGCAGCAACGCCGACGAGGAAGTCGGGGCTGTCAACCACAAACTGTTCCACCAGCGCAAGCACACGTCCCTTGCCCTGTGGCCTGGTGGCTCTGTGCTGCACGGGGTGTTTTTTGGAGGGCTCCCTGGTTGTACACAGCTATCCTCAAGCACAGCCCAGAAACTCCTGCAGAGTCCTTTCATTGAGCAGAGCCCCCAACCTGCTCCTCCTGGCACAACTCAGCGAGGTGACCCCACGAACACCTTTGCAGGGCAAAACACCACGGAAGAGGCAATACCTTGATGAAGTTGGCATTGATGTAATGGGAATCTGTGTCAGATGTAATCAGGGACAACTCCACTCTGCTGTGGTCAACTGCAGGCACAAAAGCAGAAGCAGCAGCAGTCAGTGTCTGTGTGTCAGGGCTGCTGAGCTCCTCGGGGTGCAGCACAAGGTGCTTTGGAGGAGCACTGACACCAGAGAGCTCATCCCAGAGCAGGTGAGTGGCTGTGCAAGCAGCTGGTGTTCCCTCCCACACCTCCCCACAGCCCTGCCCAGAGCTGCCTACACACACAGGGGATGGACAAGCTCCTTTTGGGGTGGGGGTGAGGGCTTAGGGGAGAGCAGCTGGTGCTGCCACTACCCCAGTGCAACACTGGCCCCTCTGACTGTGCAGCAAGCCAAGCCTAAAATCACCCAGCACTGCATCTGACAGGCTCAAACCAGGTCTGTGGGGTTAGATACAATGGTTCAAAGGTTGGACTTGATGATCTTGGACGTCTTTTCCAACCTTAATTATTCTCTGATTTATTTTTTTCCAAGATAGGATGGATGAAAGGGGCAGTCTGCTCTGATCCTGGGACAGCGTGTCCTTTGGAGACCACCACATGAAGCCAGGACAAACCACAGCAGGTTTTGCCTGTACATCATGGAGACATCTTTGTCCAAAGCCATTTTCTAGAAAGCCTTGGAAAACCAGTGCTTGCAATGGCACCCAGAAAGCTTGCAAGGATGATCATTGAGGGATGTATTTCCTAGAGAACAGCGGTTCTTCTGTCTCTAAAAATATCACAGAATCATAGGACATCCTGAGCTGGAAGAGACCCCCAAGGATCATCAAGTTCAACTCCTGACCCTGCACAGGAAAACCCCAAAAATCACACTGTGTGCCTGAGACCATCAATATGTGCCAAAGTCTTCCAGAGCATGGACTGCAGCAGCCAAAACCTTAAATCTGAACAGCAGGATTCAAGGCCAAGAGCCAGCAGTGAGATGCTCCCATACAACAACTGTGCAGGCGAATACTGGAGGATGAGAACACACTGGAGCTGGAAAAACAAAAGGCTGAATAGAAACATGTGCCATTTCCAACCTACAGGGTAAGATGTCCTTGTATCTGTTCTTCTTGACATTCTCTGGTTGCTCAGCCGCTGCTGTAGGGTAGATTTTATCCAGCTTGTACTTTGTTGTCTGCCTTTTCAGCTTCTGTGATAAAAGAATGGAACAAATTACAGCAGAGGTGTTACATCCAGCACAGTACTGGAGAGCGCGTGTGAAGGTCTCCAGGGGTCAGGTTTGCTGCCACAAAGCAAGGTCAGTACCATTAATTCTTTCCTGAGTGGCTTTTCTCGAGATACTCAGAGCAAGAATAGAGACAGAACCACCTGAGAGCCCCAGCACAGGCTTCTGAAGAATGGAAAGTGTGTGCTGAGGCAGTGCCCACACGTCGGCTCCTGAAGTGACACAAAGCATCACCCTCACAAGTGAGACACGGGGGAATTACTCTCAGTACAGTTGGCACCCAGATAAAAGGAGTGACACTGTTAAACTACCTTGAACAAATGATATCAGAAAAGACAGATGAATTAATTGATTCTTCTCACTTTTGGTAAAGGTGCCCCCATCCATGATTGCAAACACAAAGGGAGCACGAGCAACCAGAGCAGAGCAGCAACATGGACTGATGAAAGAGAGGGGAGAAGGAGTCCTGGGACAGACCCTTAGGGCTGCAAATCTCTCATCTCTCTCATTTCCAGGATAAAGCACTCACAGAGAGTTGAAGCATCTGTCTCCTAACAAATGATGAAATTTTATTTCACTGCCATCAACTTCTAAATAACACACACTATTTGTTACCATCAGCTTCAGAAGCACCATCCTTGCTGTATTTTTTCTTTTATATTTTTTTTGTCTCAGTCAGAGTTGCTGGTTTTTAACATTAAACTGCAGTTTTAAAACACTAAATTCAGCCACAAGACCCCAGGAGTTACATCTCACAGACCTGATGGAATGTGGGAGGGAGAAGGTACAGGAGGCCCAGGACAGCTCACATGTCCAGCCTCTATTAATTAAGAACATGGGGTTCCCAGAGCTGAGGCTCTGAATCATCCTACTTTTCTGTCCCTGAATAATCTGACATAAAACCACTTGGGAAATGCCTACAATATGGGACAGCAAGTGAGAATCACAGAATCACGGAGTCACAGAATGTCCCCACTTGGAAGAGACCCACAGGGATCATCAAGTCCAACTCCTGGCCTTGCACAGGACATCCCAAAATCCCACCCTGTCCCTGAAAGTGCTATCCAAACGTTCCTTAAGCTCTGCCAGCCTTGGGGCTATGACCACTGCCCTGGGGAAACTGTGTAGAGCAGTAAGGATCAAACTCCATCTGTGAGACTGCACAGGCAGGAAAAGGGGACTCAAACAGCCCCCCTGTAATTTACAGTAGCACCACCACAATTTGCATGTACAAATGCTTGGTCAGACAAGGAGAGGGCAGGAATTAGGACGGAGAAATGGCACTGAACATTTCTATCTAGTTTGGAAACACAAGCCAGCACAATCGCCTGGAAAGGCCCCGGCCTTGCAAAAGCGGCGGCAACTCGGGTCACGCTGGGAAGATCTTATCCCATACAAGAGGAAATGCAGCCTTGACCACTTCTACCTGCCATTTTGGTCAGAAATGAATGCATTTGGCTGCTGGAGGCAGTTTGTGCACCAGGGCTCAGAGCTTGCTGCCTCACACACAAAGCACAGCCTGCCAGCGAGAGGGGAAATTCAGCAGCCTGTGACAGCGCTTTGTTCCATGGAACAACAGACTGTCACTGCAGGCTCAGATTAATCACTTCCCTCTACCCCAGACACCTGGAAACCAAGCACTCAGCTTTTCCTGAGTGTTTGAAGTGCCAGATTTGGCTGGTACAACAAAGCGGGGCTGGATCTCGTGGGGACCCATTAGTAACCCCTGTGTCCAGAGCCCACTGCCACGGCCAGGGCTTAGTCTGGTGTTTGACACGTCTCAGATCTCACAGAGGTACCAGGTTTACCCTTCCTGATGTCTGTTAAAGCTGGGCAATGTTGTTGCCTCTCAGAGCAGCCCAGACAGCCTGCCAGAGCCAGAGCTGACACGCCAAGAGCCATCACCAGCCACCAGGTTTAGCTCTGAGATGGTGCATTGCCATCTGAGCCTCACCCCTGCCACCCCAACAAATAAAAACATGTCAGAGAGCTCACAAATTCAGGGCACTGCACAGATCTGAACTAGCTGGGCACTGCAGAATGCAGGGGGTGGTGGGAGCCATCAGCACTTTTTGCAGATTTTGCTTTGAGGGAACAAGAAATAGTTTCCTGGAGGGGCCAGGAGCACTGCTGGTCATACAGCGCAGAGATCCCAGATCATAAAATGGTTTGGGTTGGAAGGGACCTTAAGGATCATCTTGTTCCACCCCCCTGCCATGGGCAGGGACACCTCCCACTCTCCCAGGTTGCTCCAAGCCCTGTCCAACATGGCCCTGGACAATTCCAGGGACTGGACACCCACAGCTGCTCTGGGCAACCTGTGCTCTATCGTAAAAAAGGAAAAGCTAATTCAAGGAGCTTTGGAGATCCCTGGCAGGAACACACGTGTCACAGGTATAACAGATGGCAATGGGGAGAAGGGGCAGAGGGTCCATATTCCTCCCTGTACCCCCATTCTGTTACCAGGCAAAGTGAAACTGTGTCTTGACAAGTGCATTCACAAAGCAGAAAACAGGAAGCACTCGGGTAATTAGCTAAAAAGCAAAGAGTTTGAATGCAAACTATTAAATTCTCTCAGTCTTTACATTCCTTTTAGCCCAGTTAACTCCTGGGTGACTTTCTGTTATAAAACCCCTAGACAACCTCAGTGTCACACGCAGATCTTGTCCCCGTGGCTGAGTGGTTCCCTTCGAAACGAGCAGAAACACCGAGCGGAGCCTTGAGGGAACTTACCAAAAACTCCTCTGCAAACTCCCCTCGGTTGAGCTTCTTGCCTTGGGCCCTTTCCAGGTTCTGTAGCAGGATCTCCCTTTGGTCCATGGTGCCGGGGACGGAGCGTGCCTGGCCTGGCCCAGCTGGGAAGGGACATGTCAAGTGCGTGCGCAGTGGAAGGTGCCGGCCGGGAGCAGAGCACGGGCTGTGGTTACTGACTTCATCAGCAGCCTGAGAGGAAATTAGTACGTAGCAGATACTGTGGGCAAATAACACAACAAACCACCCAGCACGGGGCCCTGGCGCCCTCTTTTAAAACCACACACCCTTGATGTGGGGTCTCGCAGCAGGGCGGGCACAGAGAGCGGGCACGAGTGCCCCGGGTGTGCACTGTGCCACAAAGGTGGTCACACCTTGGAGACCACTCCGAGCACCCCATCATCCCAATTCCTTGAGCACCATGTCCAGCCATCACTGCCAGGGGGCCAGGGTGAGCACTGGGGGGCTGCACTTCACTGAAAAGGCTTCGAACTTGGAATATGCTGTGACTGGAAGAGTCTCTAAACCAGCATGGAAAATCCACAGTCCCCCTTTTAGCTCAGAATCATAAACAGGTTTTGCCTTGAGGGATCGGGAAAGTAGTTTCCAGGAGGAGCCAGGAGCCCTGATGGACACGCAGCACACAGATCCCAGAGCACAGAATGGTTTGGGTGGGAAGGGACCTGTTCCTTCATCAAGAAAGGGATCTGGATGAAAGGCTGGGAGCTCCAAGTCCCTTCCCAGAGACCAGACTTGGTCTAGTCACAGCAGGGTAAATGATGGATTGCCAACAAGTTATCACCTATTTTTTTGCTGAAAACTGCATAATTCCAATGCTCCAGTGCAGTTCTCCCTAAAGACAGGGACACAACACTGTGGGAACTGTTAACAGGAACTCTGCTACAGTTGACTTTGATCTCCCTTTGAGTTCACCCAGAGGTGGTTCACCTGTTACAGTAATTTGGCAAATGAGACTGAAATGTGTTATTGGCCAATTGCTCCTTAAAGCTTTGCTTCAAGGAAGTTCAGAGAGAAAAGCCCTGTTGGACACAGAGGCAGGAGCTGGACTGCAGTTCTGTGTGGATCCACAGCAGTGATCAGGTGACTCCATCCTGCACATCTGAGTTGAAGGAACAAATACTCCAGAAACCAGCCAAGGAAGGTTCACATTTTTATTAGGAAAATCAGAAGTCTAAAACTTGCTGTTTAACAGTGAGAGCAGCGTTCCAGTGAAGTGCATGGAAGGCATACTATGATTTGAAGGTACAATGCAGCCACAAAAGAAATTCAGAATGACAAGAGATCTTACAGAACAGGGTTAAAGAAGCCTGTGCTCATTACATAGTACCACAAAGCCCTGTCAGAGTAACCTGTGCCTCACCTGTGTGCACCACCCTTGTGCCAAGGAGTCTCTTCAGTATGGCAACAGCACAGGGAGCTGAGGGGGAACTTCAGAAGAGGCAATTCATGACCTCAGTAACACATTTCAGCTTCTTTCTATTGCAAGTGAAACATGTTGGTTCTAGTGAGCAGGATGTACCCTGTCTACCCATCTCTGACACAGCAGAGCTCTGTCCACCCCTAAGTGAAGCTCCCATCAAAACCCTTCTATCAGACAGAAAACTAAATCACATGTAAAGGGAGCCAAGAATAAAACACTCCTCTCTTCATTGCACTGTTCCTCTCAATGTGAGGTAAGTAGCAGAGTCCTGGTGCCTCTGAACTGTTCTTTAAATTATTTATACTTCTCAGGAAAAAAACTCTCCAAAGAACATCCCTGAATTCTGCTCAGTTCTGGTTTCATCACTGGCATTGGTGTCCCATGACGACCATCACTGATGAGTTGTGTGACTCACTCCAGAACCACCCTGACCCTCCCCCAGCCCAGGGGGAGGGCAGACCCTTCACCAGCTCCAGCTGCAGCTCCCCCCACACCACACTGTGCTTCCTAGGCCCAGGAAAGGGCTGCCAACACTCCCGCAGTTTAAAAGTACCACACCAGCATCAGGTATGGCAAATGAAGCCAGAGAAATCAACTTTTCCTGTGCCCTGAGCAGGCATCCTGCTGGGAGCAGGGACCAGTCAGGACCCCAGTCCAGCCACGGCCTCCAGGACTGTCCTCAAGGCCGAGATGAAGCTCTGCAGTGCCTCTGGCTTTGCCTCACTCTGCTTCACAGACACCTGCAGCTCTGAATCTGCCGCCTGGAGCAGGAGCTCTGTCAGGAAGATGCAGCCTGTGTCATCCTGAGCACTCAGATAAGCTTTCCAGGGCTGGGCACCCGCTTTGCTCATGGCTATAGTCTGGATGTGGACGACATGAAGGGCTGTCTGTATGGTGTCTGGAGGGACAGGCCCACACCAGGGCAGGGAGAGGTGGCAGCTCGTGTCCAAGCTCAGCCAGGTCTTCTCAAACTGTTCTGCAGTCAAGGAAGCATCAGGAATCAGGCTCAGGCTGCCTGTGCTGGGCTGAACCTTGAGGACTTCTTTATTCCCCTCAGAAATCAGTGACTCTGAAAGGAAACCACGAACATGTGAGGTGCAGCTCACAGGTCCACAAAGGCCAGGTTGGACAGGGCTTGGAGCAACCTGGGATACTGGAAGGTGTCCCTGCCCATGGCAGGGGGTGGAATGAGATGAGCTTTAAGGTCCCCTCCCACCCAAACCACTCTGTGTCTCCCTGACTCTGTGATCTACTGACAAGGGGAAAATGGATCCCAGAGGAAGGTGGGGCAGGTTACCTGTGTCTCTGCTCCTGGAGTCAGTACAAGGAGGACCAGAGTAGGAGGGCTCCACAGGCTGGTGAGCAGTGGCGAGTGCCCAGCGTTCTCTGCCATAAACTGGGATGAGAGTGTTAAACTCCCAAGCCCAAGCATTCACAGGTTGCTTGGTTTGGTTGCCCAGGAGCCCCAGAGAAGGGTCAGACTTGGGGCTACACAGGACCCGTTTCACTTCTTCCACCCCAGCCTGCAGAAGGCGATAGTAGAACAACCCTCGGTCTCGCACTGCCATGTCCATCTCCTCCTCTGGGGATCAGAGAGACGGAAATTATGGATAATTCTTTCACCCACATTTCCCAGAGTACTAACCCTTGGTTACTAAGAACAGATTTTCAGGGATACAGTGTAAGCCTGTCCATGGGCATAGTGACAGGACAAGGGGGAATGGTTTTTAACTAACAGAGGGCAGGGTTAGGTGGGATATTGGGAAGGAATTCTTTACTCAGAGGGTGATGAGGCCCTGGCACAGGTTGTCCAGAGAAGCTGTGGCTGCCCCATCCCTGGAAGTGTCCAAGGCCAGGTTGGACGGGGCTTGGAGCAACCTGGGCTAGTGGAAGGTGTCCCTGCCCATGGCAGGGGGTGGAACTGGACGAGCTTTAAGGTTCCCTCCAACCCAAACCATTCTGGGGTTTTATGCAGCCTAAGGCATAAAGCCACCTTACCCTGCTGTCCTGGACGGTCTCCTCAGAGCCAGGATGCTGACACAGCATTCCTGCACTGGGAACAGGGCCAAACCAGGTCCTAAAACCCCTGTCCCACAGCCTCAGTGGAACAGAAGGCAGGGAACCCACCTATGCAGTAGTAGAGCAGCCTGCCCAGCATGTCCTGACACTCGGCGGGACGGGACAGGAACAGTCGCAGCAGCGCTGTCAGGAGCTCCATCTTCACTGCTGGGAACATCTCTGACTTCACATTCTCCACAAAGTCCTCCAAAACATAGGGAGCATTCGGGACCTTCTCCCCATGCGTGCCCAGGAGCCAGATCAGTGCTTGCTTGCCCTGAAGGAACCACAGAAAACAACAGCAAAGGGGTGCTGTGTGCCAGAAAGACGGTGCTGGTGCGAAATAAAGAGATTGAGAGAACATGGCTGAAGATTTCTGATTTTTACCAAACAGTTACTGTTCACTCATCCTCAAGCACTGGCACCTCACCTCGCTGTCCTGGATGGTGTCCTCACAGCCAGGCAGTGCCTGGCACACGGCATCTGTGCACTGGGGACACAGCCAAGCCAGGTCCCGGAAAGCCCGGACCACCGCTGCAAGGAAAGCAAGTTATCAGCATCCCCAAGAGTCACAAAAACCACCAGAGGGAAAAAAGAAAAAATCGATCCAACCCCCCCCAGTTCAAGAGATTCTGCAAATCTTAGCCAGGAAGGTCAGTGCCCTGCTTGTGACTATGATTTGAGACACCCTCCTTCCAAGTCCCATGACACTGCGTTTGTCAGAGCAAAGCTGCATCGAGTCTAAAATAAAGCACTGAGGCTTCAGATTGTTCCTCTGGCTGCTGGAAAGCAATCTCTCTTCTGGACATTGCCAGCCTTTAAAAGGGCACTGACTCACGATGCTTCAGACACACGAGGTTGGAATGACAAATTAAAACTAACCCCAATTCAAAACGAGTCTCGTGAACTTTAGGTCGTAAATTGTAAAGGTTCTGCTGCCCACTCAGAAACACCAGCAGCTCCTGAGATCGAATTCAACAGCTGAGGGCAAGTGCGTGGTTTTTAAACTGAGAGCAGAGCAGTTAAAAGAGAACAGCAGGAGCAGCAGTGATGTGAAGGTAGATCTGAGGGCAGCAGGAGAAAAAAAGAAGCCTGGGTACAATTGAATCAGACTATTATATGAGGAACAGAAATCACAGAGATTTAAAAGATCTATTAATCATCTTGGCCCTCAAATAGACACTAAAATGTCTCTGCTGAGTCACTCACTCCCTAATTCAGCAGGTGGCAGGCAGAAAGGACTGAGAACACAGCTACAACCATCTCCTCCTTCCCCACAAAGAGCAGTTCCTATGGAAGGAACACACTTAGTACCCCTAAACCCACCAGGAAAACTTCCACATGAAGGTGCCAATAAATGAAAAGCCAAATGCCTTCAAAAGCCTTGATTTGGGGATCACAAGCCCCAGCAAGGCCAATTCCTGAAGGCACAAGCCAGGTAAGCAGCCTGCAGATGGTTACCTGAAGTGATGTGCTCCTGCTGAAGGCCCAGGAGCTCTGTCAGAATCCCCACACACTGCTCTGTGTAAGTCCTGGCAATATTGCCTGCAAGGATGCCAAAAAGACATAAAAGTCAACCTTTTATCAGAGTGAAATAGGAACCATGAGCCCAACTATTCATCACAAACCCATTTTAAAGAAACAGTCTCTCTCTTTTCCTTTCTGACTACCACTTATGAAAGTGCGGTCGAATGAGCTTGTTCTCCACACAAGGGACATGTTCCTTTTTTTGAGGCCATGCCTCAGAAGATTTCTGAACTTTCCTTAAATGTAATACACTAAGAAAAGCACTTTAGCATCCCCAGCTTCACCCTTATGAATACTGTAAAAACTCACCTATTTTAAAGCTTACAAAAATAAAACCAAAGCACCCCAAATCCCCTTAACTCTGCCCCCATCACAACTCACAGAATAAGCAGGTATTGGAGCTCCTCCACCCACTACAAAGCTTCACTGAATGCTATAAGGCTGATTAACAAGATGAAATGATGCAATTTCTTTAAAGCATCTCATCAGAGAATAGGATTCAAGGACTTTCTGAATGCCAAGGCTTCCAAAAGAACCAGCCCAGTCGTGGTTTAGAAACACAGTGACACAAAACACTGCTGGGGAGGTTGGTCTCTGTACTGCTGCAGCACAGATCAGTGATCTGGTGTTTGCCCAGACACAGTTCAGCAGAGAGCAGCCCCCCTGGAAGGTCCAGGCGAGGCACAGCTCTCACCTATGGCGAAGATCGCCCCTTGGGCGAGCTCCACCAACACGTCAGTGCAGTAACCCTTCAGCTCCTCCAGCACCTGCTGCACGTTCTCATCGTTCACCAGCTCACACAACACCTCCATCTTCAGGCATTTGATGTAGTGGGGCTCTGAGTACGAACAGAAGAACTTTTTGTAGTGGCTGCTGAAGTGGCCGGGCAGGCTCCCCAGGATCTGGCGCACGTGGCACAGCGCGGTGAAGCAGAGCTCCCTGCTCTCCGAGGTGCAGGCAGACAGCAGCGGGCCCTTCACCCGCACCAGAACATCTGCCTGCACATCTGGGTACTCCCTGGCCAGCACCAGGAAGAGCTTGGTGGCTGCCATCACCACGCTGGGGCTGCTGCTTTTGAGGTAACCATCCAGCAGGTTGAGGATGTCGAAGAGTTCCTCCTCGCTGCGGGGTTTGTAGCGCAGCAGGAAGGTGAGCACCTCGCTCTGCCCCCACTGATCCAGGTCAGGCATCCTGCCAGGACAACAAACACAGTGTGCAGGAGTCAGGGAGTGCATGAGGATCTGGGCTGTGCAGAGCAGAGGCCTCAGTCTCTGAGTTTCTTATGGTCTCTGTTCCAAACCAAGGGGGTAGCACACTTTCATCTCAAGAGAATTGCCCAGTTATTAACTCAGGATCAGTCATGTGCACTCTTACTGGTGTTTAGGCCAGACAGCAACACTGACAAGAACCCTGGGCAGAGCAACACCCCTCTTTTCCCAGCTCATGCAGAATTATCTGCAGATAAGTTCATTTCTTCAAGCAAAGGATAAGTCATATATTTTTCAATGCATCTGGAGAGACATACTAAAAACATACCTGTTTACGAATATATCGTGTGTACTATCGCTAAAAAATTAATCACATTAACCTGTAATTCCAAAATAAACCAGCAGCTGAAGCAAAGACTCCCTGGAAAAGCAGGGCATTCCAGATTACTCTTAAGACTTTAGCCTAAAAGTCATTTAGTTTATCTTAGGATGGGCACCTCCATCTTTGGGTGCCTGACTAGAGTCCCTTCAAGTCCTCTCCAGAAATGCCCTCTCTGCAGAGAAAACACAAGAACAAGAATGAAGGTTCCAGCACCTCCTCAGTATCAAAGACAACAAACCTGTTGAGGAGATGATGGGCAATGGGTTTGTTGATGACAACTCCTCCCTCCTTCTTCAAGATTTCTTCCAAGGCCCTCAGACAGTTCACAACCACAATAGGATCCTGGTCACGAAGCAAACTGTAGAGCTCATTCACTAGTGCACCATCTGCAAAGGAGCAGAGGTCCTGCTATCAAATTCTGCTGGCACACTGCAGTTTAATCACTGTCTATGAGTATCTGTCACAAAAAGAAGATATGGCTTGAACTGGGAGAAGGAGCCACCAAAAATTCCAGCTCTACAGTAACAACTGCCCTTGGCACAGCTTTTCCCTGAATATTTGTGGGGGTGAGAATGGCCCCTGGCTGATCAGAGATTTCAGGGATGGCTGTGTGCTGTGGGAGGCCCTGGAAGAGAAGGGAGGGAAGGGGCACTGCATTGTTAACAGTCTGATACACATGGACCACAGAAACCTGGAATGGTTTGGGTTGGGAGGGAACTTAAAGCTCACCCCATTCCACCCCCTGCCATGGGCAGGGACACCTTCCACTAGACCAGGTTGCTCCAAGCCCCATCCAACCTGGCCTTGGACACTTCCAGGGATGGGGCAGCCACAGCTTCTCTGGGCAACCTGTGCCAGGGCCTCCCCACCCTCACAGGGAAGAATTCCTTCCCAATATCCCACCTAACCCTGCCCTCTGTCAATGGGAAGCCATTCCCCCTTGTCCTGTCACTCCATCCCTTGTCCAAAGTCCATCTCCAGCTCTCTTGGAGCCCCTTCAGGAACTGGAAGGGGCTCTAAGGTCTTCCTGGAGCCTTCTCTTCTCCAGGTGAGTACCCCCAGCTCTCCCAGCCTTTAATTCTCCTCCACTTCCCCCTCTCTCTGCCCTGCAGCCACAACAACCCAGAGGCAGCACAGCGAGTCCAGCACAGCCACGAGGAGCATTGAACATGCTCTCAGTGTGTCCCCAGCCCCAGGACGACCACCACCCTGAGCAACCACCCCCCTCAGCCCAGGAGCACAGCCCCTCAGAGCCCCTTACCCACTTCGCAGTCCCCCTGCAGCTTCACCATCTTGGCACAGCCCAGCACGGCCGCTCTGCGCACGTAGGAGGCCTTGTCCCGCAGCCCGTTCACGAGGGGCTGCTGCAGGTACTCCTGGATCCCAGGCATCCTGTGGGAGGGCAGGTCAGGGGGTACCACAGCCTGAACAACCCCAACCCTCCCAGCCTTTAATTCCCCTCCACTTCCCCCTCTCTCTGCCCTGCAGCCACGACAACCCAGAGGCAGCACAGCGAGCCCAGCACAGCCCTAAGGCCTGAACGTGCTCTCAGCACCTGTGTGTCCCCAGCCCCAGGACCACAACCTCGAGCCCAAGACCACCACCCCAGCCCCAGGACTACCCCCAGCCCCAGGACTACCACCTCAAGCCCAAGAGCACCACCCCCAACCTAGGACCACCACCCCAGCCCACGACCATCACTCCCAGTCCCACAGCCACCACCTCAAGCTCCAGGACCACCATCCCCAGTCCCATGACCACCACCCCTCAGCCCAAGACCACTAGTCCCAGCCCCAGGACCACCCCCAGCCCATGGCGACCACCCCAGACTACGACCACCACCCCCAGCCTCACAGCCACCACCTTGACCCCAGGATCATCATCTCCAGCCCACGACCACCACCTCCAGCCCAAGATCACCATGCCAGCCCAGCATCACCATGCCAGCCCAGCAGCACCACCCCAGTCCAGGACCAGCACTCCAGTCTGGGACCACCACCCCAGTCCGGGACCAGCACCCCAGCCCATGACCACCAGCCCCAGCCCCAGGACCACCATCCCCAGACCATGACCACCACCTAGAACCACCACCCCAGTCCAGAAACACCACCCTCAGTCCCATGACCACCCCAGCCCCAGGACCACCACCCCTAGCCCCACAGCCACAATCCCCAGCCCCAGGACCACCACCCTCAGTCCATGACCACCACCCCTCGTCCAGGACCACCACTCTCAGTCCCAT
>NW_016690270.1:2059093-2065191 GCF_001604755.1 Lepidothrix coronata | reverse complement strand
GACCCCCCCCCCCAGTCCCATGACCATCCCAGCCTCAGGACCACCCCCCTCAGTCCCATGACCATCCCAGCCCCAGGACCACCACCCTCAGTCCCATGACCATCCCAGCCCCAGGACCACCACCCCGTGCTCGCCCCGCCGCACCTGAGGCCGCACATGGTTCGCAGGGCGAGCCCCCGCACGGCCGGGCTCGGGTGGGCGCAGTCCTTGCGCAGGGAGTTGACGGCGAGCAGCGCCAGCTGCGGCTGCCGCGGGGCCTGTGCCCGCACGTACAGCGACACGAGCTTCTTCTGCACCACGTCCGGCACCGCGCCCGCCTTCACCATCTCCGGGAACACCCCCGACACGTCGGCGCCCTGCGCCATCAGCCTGCGGGGACACGCGGGTCGGGCCGGGCCGGGTGCGGGTGCCCCGGGTGCGGGTCCCCCCAGCCCCCGCCGTACCGGATGACCCGCAGGACGGCGGCGCGGTACCGCACCGGGTCCGCCTGCACGTGCGGGTTGGACAGGGCCCGGCGGAGCTCCCGCAGCGCCTCCTCGCCGCCCAGGTACGGCATGGCCCCGGCACGGCCCGGCCCCGGGCTACGGCCAGCCCCGGTATGGTCCCGGGCCTAGGTCCCGGGTCCGATCCCAGTCCCAGTCCTAGTCCCACTTACAGGTCCCGATCCTAGTCCTGGTCGCAGACCCACTCCCAAGTCCCGGTCCCGATCGCAGTCTCAGTCCCAGGTCCTAGTCCCGGTCCCAATTCCAGTCCTAGTCCCAGGCCCAGGTCCTGGTCCCAGTCCTAGTCGCACGCCCAGGTCCCGGAACCCATCCCGGTCCCGATCCCAGTGCCAGGTCCGGATCCTGGTCCAGGTGCCGGTCCCGATGCCAGTCCTAGTCTCAGTCCCAGGTCCCGGTCCCGGTCCCAATCCCAGTCCTAGTCCTGTTCCCAGGTCCCGGTCCCAGTCTCAGTCCTAGGTCCCGATCCCAATCCCAATCCCGGTCCCGGTTCTGGTCCCCGGCCCCGCCCACGTGACCCCTGCCCACGTGACCCCGCCCATGACGCTCGGCCCGGCCCGGCCCCCCCGCGCCTCGCGCGCATGCGCGGCGCTTCCCGCCAAATTCGCTGTGAGGGGGCGCGGGGTCCCGCCCGCCATGAGCGGGACGGTGCTGGCCGGGACCCCCATCGCCGTGGACTTCTGGAGCCTGCGCAGGGCGGCCGGCGCCCGCCTCTTTTTCCTGTCCCACATGCACGCGGACCACACGGTGGGGCTGTCCAGCACCTGGAGCCGCCCGCTGTACTGCTCCCCGATCACCGCCCGCCTCCTGCACAGCCGCCTACGGGTAGGTATGGCCTGGCCTGACCCTCATCACCTGGGCACCCCCATCGCCCCACCTGCCCCGCCCTGCCTTCAACACCTGGGCGTCCCCACCTCTCCACCTGTCTGGCCCCACCCTACTCACCTGGGCACTTCCATCGCCCACCTGTCCCACCCAGCCCTCATCACCCAGGTACCCCTATTTCTCCACCTGTCCTGCCCTGCCCTGCCCAACCCTCATCCCCTGCCCTGCCCTCTCCACCTGGTCCCTGTAGGTGCCAACATGCTGGATCCGGCCGCTGGAGGTGGGGCAGAGCCACGTGCTGGACGAGGTGACAGTGACGCTGCTCGACTCCAACCACTGCCCCGGCTCTGTCATGTTCCTCTTCGAGGGCACCTTTGGCACCATCCTCTACACAGGTACAGGGCAGGGTCCCACCGTCACAGAATCCCAGGATGGAAGGGACCACAGTGGGTCATCTGGTTGTCCCACACCACGTGGCGCAGAACTGTGACCAGACAGCTCTGAGATATCTCTACTGAGGGAGACTCCACACCCTCTCTGGGCAAATGCTGACAACCTTGTCCCTTGCAGGAGATTTCCGCTACACGAGCTCCATGCAGGGGGAGCCGCTGCTGAGGGGCCGCCGCATCGACCGGCTGTACCTGGACAACACGCACTGCCACCCACAGCGGGCGCTGCCCTCGCGCCAGCTGGCCACGCGCCAGGCCGCCCGCCTCATCCGCGCCCACCCGCACCACCACGTCGTCATCGGTGAGTGCCAGCCCCTCATCCCGCCAGCTTTAAAGATTTAAGTAACTCACATTAACTGGAGCCACCTGCTTACCACCTCTGGAGGTGGTTTGGCAGTCATAGGCTGGCGGCACCCCCGGGCAGGGCTCCTGTTCCTCTCCACCCTGTCCCACACCTGGCTCCCCTGGCAGGTGTGTACACCCTGGGCAAGGAGGCGCTGCTGGTGGACCTGGCCGTGGAGTTCAGCACCTGGGTGGTGGTGAGTCCCTGGCGCCTGGAGCAGATGCGGCTGCTGGAGCTGCCGGATGTGTTCACCGCCGAGGAGGGGGCCGGGTGGATCCGCGCCGTGGATGTCGCCGAGATCCGCTGGGATACCCTGGTCACCTGGAACACGCTGCACCCCACCATTGCCATCCTCCCCACGGGCAGGCCTGTGAAAGTCACCCACCCCAAGATCCACCCCATCCCATACTCGGATCACTCGTCCTTTTCGGAGCTGTGCGAGTTTGTGAAGTGGCTGAAACCTTGCTCGATCATTCCCATCGTGAAGGGCAGCATGTGCCAGGTTTACTTTCAGGAATACCTGAGCTCTGCCCCCCAGGTACTTCCTGACTTCCAAGTCCCAAAGCCTTTGCCAGAGTCTGTGCAGCAGCAAAGCCAAAGGAGGGGGCAGGACCCCACGTGTCTCTGGAAAAGAGCTGCACGGCATTCTGCACCCCAAGGGGTTGTTTTTGAGTCCCCAGAGAAATACACTGAGAAACATGAAGCATTTACAGGTGCTGAGATTCCTCAGCAGCACCACTGTGAGCCAGCTCTCTGTTCAAAAGAAGGTTGCACTTGTCACAGGGATGAGGAAAAAGGGAAGGAAAAGCTGAGTGGGGAAGAACTGGGAGCAGCAGGAGCAGCCACTGCTGTTAGCCAAGCACCTGTTTCCAAGGAGCACTTTACAGCTGGATTTGCAGAGCAGTATTTACTCACTCCCTTAAACGTCCTAAAGCAGAATTCCTCATGGACGTTTGACAAGCTGGTACAAGACTTTTTTAGGAGGGGAGAAGTGCCCTGAAAAATTGTGTGACACTTGCTGGTGCCAGTAGCAGTGATTCATCCTGCTCTCCATGCTCAGGTTTCCTATCAGGAGAGAGGAGCTCAGCTATGGGGCTCTACTTTCTTTAACTCTTAACAGAGGACAAGAGGAAACTAGAACAAGTTTTTAAACATTACACAATTAGAAAATATATATATTTTTAAAATCTCTGCATCTGCTGAGTCTCCAGTGCAGGGGGCAGTGCAGTCCCACTGCCTGTGTGCCTCGTGTCCACCTTTTGCAGTGACTCACCTGTCCCCTGTGACAAAAGACACTGCCAGGTCGATTCAAGCAGCACTGCAGAGGGTGTGAGCTGACTTCAGCTGATGTTATTAATGTTTGGAATGTGATGAAAGAAGCAAGGAGGGGGGAATCTGAGAGCCCCAAGGACTCTTCTTTCTGCATGTCTGTGATGCTTCACTGACTGTGAATGGTTCATTCCAAGGTGCATTTCGAAGGTTTTGTATTAAGATACACTTTTTAAAATGCTGCTTAAATCTAGAAAATGAAGTGCCTCTAAGTTTTAATAAGCTGTTTTCTATCTGTTAATCTACTAATACTTCCAGCTTTTGCATCCAGCCAGTCAACTGCAGCTGGCTGTAGTTCTGCTCTGCTGAAAGCACCATCCCAGTGTTTATTGTCAGTGCTTTTTGAGGTTTCTGGCTGAGAAAAACAGGAATTGTCTGGGCTCCTGAGCTGTAGAGTGGGTCACTATATCCTCTGCAGTTTCTGGACTCTGCACATCTGAATTCTGCTTGACTGCAAAGCACTTCTGATAACTGCCAGCATTCTGCCTTCCCATCCACTGCCTGCTCTTGTCACACAGTGGCAAATGGAATGGAAGATAGGGAAACATCTGCTTGGTGGTGTGAAGTGATCAGTCTTAGCAGCATTGTTTGGAAAGAAGACTAAACAGCAAAATTGGCTCTTAGAGGTCAGGCACTTTCCCACTCCAGATCAACTCAGAGCCAGGCCTGACACTTGGGAAGTGTCAGTGGTGTATAAGTCATTAGGTACCCACTGCAGAGCCTGGAACACTGGAGCTGTCTGTGGCAAACTGCGCTGCCAACATTGCAAATTGGCTCCTTGTATGGTCAGGGCAGCAACACTGGAGTGGAAATGGTCACTGGGCACTTTCCTGGAGCAACACACCAGCTGGTTCCTCAGCTCTCTCCAGCCTCCTTTTGTTACTTTCAAGGCAAAACGTTTCACGTGATCGTGATGAGGATCAGAGCCTTCTGAACGTGGTGTCCTGGGAGGTCTGTCCAAGACCAGGCAGCCAGATGGATTGAATTCCCTGGACTGAGCCAGAAGAGGAAGCCTTTGCCCTTGGAGCGAAGCCAGGGCTTGTGAAAAGCAAAGGTGGCTGTAGATGCAGCCGTCACACCTGTCACAAACAGGGCTGTCAGGAGCAGGGAGGGTGTTGACAGCCAGAGTGGATATGTTTGGAAAGTTGTTTGGCAAACATGAATCCTGGCTCCCAACCCTGCGCTTTCCCAGGCACGGCAGCCTTTATCCCTGTTACATAAGGAGTGCCTGTCCCTGGGCCTGCTGTGGCTCTGCCTTCCCTTCCCAAGGGAAGTGACACAGCAGTGTCCTACTCCTTCACATGGGGCAGCAAGGGCAGCTCGAGCTTCCTGCTGTGGCCTGCGTGTCCTGCTTTTCTTGGAGGTTTCTGTTTGGATTATTTGCTAATCCAAACTCAGCTGCAGAGCTCTGTCAGGTGAGTGTGAGTGGAGACACCTGCACCTTTTGTAACGTGGAAATGACAGTGCTGTGCTTGTCGTGTGCTGCTGCTGCCTGGGAGATGCAGGCAGTTATTTAAATGTTGAAATTTCAGTGACTCATTTGACAGGCAGGGGAGTGAAGCGCTGCCTGTGCTCCCAGATTTCAGGTCCTGCTCCTTGCAGCCTCTCCAGTGCTCAGGAGGAATGCTCACCTTCTGAGTCACTGCTCCATGAGGGCATGTTGCAAATGACCTGGGAGATCTGATGCATTTCACTGCTGATGCTTTGTGGCATCCAGCCTTTCCTCTTTTATTCTTATCAACTATTTATTCAAGTAAATGAAGTGGAGGACCTCCCGGTCAGCCCCCGGGCAAAAAGGAGTTGTAGATGGTAATTCTTCACAGAGGTAACTCTTGATCTTTAATCCCTCAAAAATTAATGAAAACTGCAGAGCCTTCAGAAGCTGGGGATCTGCACCCCTTTTCTGCACACTTAGTTAAAGCTGCAGAAGAAATGCTGGTGTCTTACTAGAGCTAAAAAGGTAGTTTCTGCCACTTGAGAAGGAAATTATCCAAATCATGCAGAGCCAAGGAAACCTAAAATCTCTCTGTGGCTTTAAAAGGAGAGAAGCAGGAGAGACTTGACCAACAGTCAAGTGTTGGAGATCTTTGCCTCAGCACAGCAGGTGCACAAGGCATTTGAGTGCCATGCATTTCTTTCTCTCTTAGGCATTAAAATACTACTGTGTGTTATTCTAAAATCCTGAAAACGTGGCCTTGTGGGGAAAACTGGAGTTGCTGAGTGCAAGGTTTCTGAGCATCCTTCAGCTTCCCCTGAAGTCAGATGTGTAGATGGGTTTAGCTGTGGACCTGCCAGTGCTGGCTTGGACTGCATTTTCCAACCTAAAGGATTCCACGCAGTCTCCTGATGGTAAATGTCTGGCCTCTTACAGGCCTTGTCCTCCCTCACTCTTGCCTCCAAATTTTCCCTCTTTTCCTGCCCCCAGCCTGGCTCACAGGGCAGTGTTGGGGGATCTGGAGCATCGTGTACCCCAGGGCCTGAACGTGCTGCTCCCAGCTCAGCTGCAGCACTGCTGCCACAGGTGTGTTTGCTCACAACAGCGACAGTGAGAAGCTGTAGCCAAGTGTTTGCTTCACTGTGGGGTGTCGGAGGGCCACATGCCGGGAAACTTGCAGTTATCCTGACAGGAAAAGAAAGTGCTCAGAGCAAAGT
>NW_016690270.1:1960164-2058556 GCF_001604755.1 Lepidothrix coronata | reverse complement strand
TGCTGGGGCAGGGGAGGCACCGAGCCCTGCTGAGCTGCTCTGAGCTCACCGGGCTTTGTGGTGCCCGGGCACAATCACAGGGTGGGTCAGGTCAGAAGGGACCTGCTCCAGCAGGACCAGCCCAGAGCACATGGCACAGTGTCCAGACGGTTCTGGGATATCTCCAGCGAGGGAGACTCCACACCCTGTCTGGGCAATCTGTTCCAGTGCCAGGTCGCTGCACAGTGAAGTTGTTCTTCCATGGAAGCCTGGAGGAGGCTCAGGGGAGGCCTCATCGCTCTCTACAACTCCCTGAAAGGAGGTTGGAGCCAGGGGGGGGTCGGGCTTTCCTCCCAGGCAACCGGCAGTAGGACAAGGGGGCACAGTCTTAAGCTGCACCGAGGAGGTTTAGGTTGGACATTAGGAAGAAATTTTCCACAGAGAGAGTGATCAGACACTGGAATTAGGCTGCCCAGGGAGGTGGTGGAGTCACCGTCCCTGGGGCTGTTTAGGAAGAGACTGGATGTGGCATCAGTGCCATGGTCTGGTAGGCGAGGTGGTGTTGGGGCAAAGGTCGGACTCGATGATCTCAGAGGTCTTTTCCAACCTCGGTGATTCTGTTCAGGCGGAACTTCCTGGGCATCAGTTCGTGCCCGTTGCCTCTTGTCCCATTGCTGGGCACCCCCGAGCGGAGCCCGGTCCGGCCCCTGACACCCCGAACCCGGCCCGGCGGAGCCGCCCGTGCCCGGCCCGTCCCCTCGCGCTCCCCCGTTCCCGGGCCCCGCCCCGCGCCGGCCCCGCCCCTTCCTGCGCGCGGCCCCGCCCCGCGGTCACGTGCGCGCTCGCCCGCTCGGGGCTCGGCTGGCTGGGCCTGTGCGGGGCGCGGGGCCGGAGCGGCGGCGGGAGCGCGGCGGGGCCGGGGGGCGGCGGGGCCGGGAGCGGGCGGGGGGAGCCCGGCCGGGCCGTGAGGGCGCGGCGGAGCCTGGCGGCGGCGGCGGAGCGGCCTGGGGGCTCCCCCCGGCGAGCGCGGGCCGAGCGGGCCGGGCCGGCGGCCGTGGCGGGGCTATGATGAGCCCGCTGCGGGGCTCCGCACCCCCGCGTGTCCCCCTGGCAGGTCCGGCCCGCGGCTGAGAACCCCCCACCGGCGGTGAGTGCGGGCGGCGGGGCCCGGCGCGGCGGGCAGGCCCGGGCCCGCCCTTCCCCCGCGCGGGGCCGGGGAGGGCCCGCGGCGGCGGCGGGGCCGGGAGCGGGAGCGGGCCCGGTAACGGCCCGGCCCGGGGGGTTTGGCCGCGCGCGGGTGGGTTTCCTCCCCGACTGTTGTTTTTGCGGTGCCTGGGAAACAGGCCCCGGGACGGGATCTTGATTCCAGCAGGGTCTTCCCACTTCCTGCGCTCGCCCGCCCCTCGGTATTGTTTTTCTCGATGCTGGGGGGTTTTTTAGCCTGGGGAAAGGGAGGGTCAGGGGGGATCTTATCGCTCTCTGCAACTCCCTGGAAGGAGGGTGTAGCCAGGTGGGGGCCGGGCGGTGCTCCCGTGTAACAAACGATAGGACGAGGGGACAGAGTCTTAAACTGCACCAGAGAAAGTTTAGTTTGGAGATTAGGAAGCAATTCTTCGCAGAAAGGGTGATTAGACATTGGAACGGGCTGCCCAGGGGAGTGTCGGAGTCACCGTCCCCAGAGGTGTTTTAGGAAAGACTGGACGTGGCACTCAGTGCTCTGGGCTGGGTGACGAGGTGGGGATCGGCCACAGCTTGGACTCGATGATCTCAGAGGTCGTTTCCAAACTAATTGATCGTGTGATTCCTGTCGTGTCCTGGGATTCCTTTAGCCTTTAGAGAGCTGGGTAAAGAGCTCTCTGCTTTTAAAATGCAGTAATTCCAACAGAGTGCCTCGCTCTGTGATGCCGTTAAGAGCAGCAGTTCCAGAGGTTGCCTCCCTCGGTGGTGGGCACCATACCGTGCTCAGAAAACGCTTGTCCTTCCTCTTCTCCTGCAGATGGAGGAACTTGCCCATCACAACCTGCTGCCCCTAATGAGTTCTCCTCTCCCTTTCCAGGTATGGCCTCACAGCTGCAGGTGTTCTCCCCTCCGTCAGTATCCTCGAGTGCCTTCTGCAGTGCCAAGAAACTGAAAGTGGAGCCGTCTGTCTGGGATGTTTCAGGACAGAGCAGTAGTGACAAGTATTATACCCACAGCAAAAACCTCCCAGCAGCTCAAGGGCAAGCCAGCTCCTCTCATCAGGTAGCCAATTTCAGCATCCCTGCCTACGACCAGAACCTCCTTCTCCCCGCTCCCTCCGTCGAGCACATCGTGGTCACCGCGGCCGACAGCACCAGCAGCAGCGCCACCGCCTCCTTCCAGAGCAGCCAGACCCTCTCACACAGGAGCAACGTTTCTTTGCTGGAACCATACCAAAAATGTGGATTAAAAAGGAAAAGTGAGGAGGTCGACAGCAACGGTAGTGTGCAGATCATTGAGGAACATCCACCTCTCATGCTGCAAAACAGACCTGCGGTGGGTGCTGCGGCCACGACCACCACGGTCACCACGAAAAGCAGCAGCTCCAGTGGGGAGGGGGATTATCAGCTGGTCCAGCATGAGATCCTGTGCTCTATGACAAACAGCTATGAGGTCCTGGAGTTCCTGGGGCGGGGGACGTTCGGGCAGGTGGCGAAATGCTGGAAACGTAGCACGAAGGAGATCGTAGCCATCAAAATCCTGAAGAACCACCCGTCGTACGCCCGGCAGGGCCAGATCGAGGTGAGCATCCTGTCCCGCCTGAGCAGTGAGAATGCTGACGAGTACAACTTTGTCCGCTCCTACGAGTGCTTTCAACACAAGAATCATACTTGCCTTGTATTTGAGATGCTGGAACAGAACTTATATGATTTCCTAAAGCAAAACAAGTTCAGCCCGTTGCCCCTGAAGTACATCCGGCCCATTCTGCAGCAAGTGGCCACTGCCTTGATGAAGCTAAAGAGCCTGGGTCTGATCCATGCTGACTTGAAGCCAGAGAACATCATGTTGGTGGATCCTGCACGCCAGCCCTACAGAGTGAAGGTGATAGACTTTGGGTCAGCCAGCCACGTGTCCAAGGCCGTGTGCTCCACGTACTTGCAGTCACGCTATTACAGGTGAGCACTCACACAGTGGTTGCTTAACCAAGCCAGGCTTATCCTGCTGGGGTGCTGGGGGGTGCCTTAGCACAGTCAGGCTGATCCTGCTGTTGGAGGGTGCTGGAGGGTTCCTTCTACAAGCCCTGACTCTTCTGCCCCTGTCCGGGGAGAGGAGGAAGTGATCAGCCTGTCCACTGCTCTGCGTGTTTCCTGGAGATTTCTTGTGAAATTTGAGTGGAAATAAATAGAACTTGTGTTTTGCAAGTGTGAGCTGATCTGCAGCCCAGCACCTTCCTTTCGCCCCAGAGCAGTGCAGTAAGTTGATTTTACCCCATCAGTAGTAACAGCATTCTGTAGTTTGTGACTGTGTGTGAAGCAGCAAACTGGGGAAACAGATAAGTGGTGTGTTTTGGGTTGTTTGCCTTGGTCTGAAACTAGTCCATTAACCTTGGTCATTTAGAGGGGAGAGAAGTCAAAGAGATGCCAGTTTCTTTTTGCTCTGTTTCTTCTGATTCCATCTTTGTTTGAACCCCCTTCACAAGCACATGACTTCCTGTGTCAACCCTGGCTAAGTCATGCTTTCATGAGACCTGTGGCTCCTTCAAAGCAGCAGTGAGATAGATCTCTGCTTCCCTTAGCAAAATGTAGGGATGGCTTCTTACCCTTCTGCCTAAGAATTAAACATAAACTATGGGCAAAAGCATTAAAACTCATAAACTTTGTATAAAGCAAGCTGTGCTGTTTCTTTCAATTATTCCTCTAGCTTGGTTCTGTTAAGTATTTCAGTTTAAGTAGCAGCAGACTTCAATAAATGGATGCAGAAAGAACTTCTGTCATCAAAGGGCCGTGAAAAAGTCTGTGCTGTGTTGTCAGGGTTGCTTTGGGTGGAATGTGAGCTCACTTGACACAAAACTTAACTAGTATCTAGTCCTTCCAGCTGGGATGAGACAGAGGACTGAGACACTCCACCCCACCCTGTGTCTCTGCCCTGTTTGATGTCTTTCCTGGCTCCTCACTTCAGTTTAAAGCCTGGCTTATTGTAGGTTTGTTGTGTTCATTCCTCATACTGCTTGTATTCGTGCCTCCTTTGTTTTGTTTTGGGCTTTGTTTTTTTTTAACTCCCTCTAACACCCAGTACCAACTTTCTGTGCCATTTTCCGTTTGCTATAGACTTTTATTTTCTTAATCCATTCCTCCTGATCTTTGCTCAGCTTGTTGGCACCAATCTTTCCACTTCTAAACTATTGATTGTTATTTTTTTGTAGCAGTTATCTCCTATTCCCCATAGCTCTGTTAAAATGCTCACTCTCCAAAATACATCATCGATTTTGTTGTTGTTGCATTGAAAGAGGGGACCACTGATCAAGGATCTCCTCTATCTGACTTGCCACACGTGTCAGCAAAGCAGTCTGGGGAGGCACGTGGTGCTCTCCAGTTTCTGGTATCACAGAGAGCAGATTTGGCTCAGGAAAAGCAGGGAGGGGTGATAAGTATCTTGAAGGGGCTGCAGGGAGGGACGGGGCTGCTTCATTTGCATGTGGGGCACTGGCTTCACAGCCCCTTCCAGCTCCCTGGGGTGACTGACAGTGCCAGAAAGGCAAATAACCTGGGATTAGGTGGCGTTGGACTGTCTGCTTGGCTGAAGTGAAGAATGCTGTGATGGGGAAGTCTAGTATTTAGTGATATGTAATTAGTGTAATGGTGATGATTGCTAAAATCCATAATCTAGGAATTTATGGAGAGGGTACAGAAACCAGCTTATTGTGGGAGGACTGGATTGCTTTAACCATATACATGTTAAATTAGTGTTCAGATGAGTTCCCAGTTGGAAATTTTTTCAGTGCTCTGTTTAATGAAACAGTGTGACCGGTTCTTCATATGGGTCTCTGTCAGCCATTAAAAATAAACTTTTCTGTGCTCACTTTTGGTTTTTAATACCTGCTACTGGCACTTAGGTAGCCCCTGTCTCCTGTAGAGACATCTAAACCAGCCACACTCGGGTGCTGTAAGATGAACATTCTGATCTGTGTACCCTGAAGGAAAAAACATATTAATTATGCTCTGTGCTGCTGGAGGTCATCCTGTCCAACAGCCCTGCTCACTCCAGGGTCTGACTGTCCTTCTGGCAGTTGGACACTCTTTAAAGAGTGAGTAGAAGTGCCCATGAAGAATTCTTTGTCTCTGAAGCCCAGCAGGGACGAGGAGCAGGTCAGCTCTACGCAGTGTGTAGTTTCTGTGGCAGTTCTGAGATCTGTTTGCAGTAATTCCTCACTGAAAACCAGAGTGTGTGCTTGTTGTGTCAGGTGAGGAAGGGTATGGATGCTTTTATTCCCCCTGGGGAGGATGAACAATGGAAGGAAACAGCTTGCAGAAAGGAAAAATCCCTGGCAGACTGATCTCGGGGAGGTTTGCTCGTGTCCTGTCTTATGTGTAACTGCAGCCATCGTGTGAGTTTTACTCAGCTCCTGGTGCTGCCTGTGGGTCAGAGAGCACAAACTGAAGGTCCTGAGCTGAAGGACTGCACAGTTTGGGCCATGAGGAGGTGGCACAGAGCACTGGGGGAGCTTTCAGAATGCAGGAGTATCCGTTTCTTACCTCTGCATCGGGCTCTGTGACCTACTTCTGTCCCAGCCACACTGGCCTGGGAAGCAGCAGTGCCTGCTGCCAAATCTAACTCTGCCTGCTAATCCAGCTCCAAGGGGTGACCCCGTTGTTCCCTGCATTGCTGCCTGCAGTTGTAGGAGCTCCCTGTTCCCGTCATCCCTCACAGGGGGAGGGACGAAGGCACAGGTGTAAACATGGGGTGTTTGGAAATGCTCGGAGTGAGTCTCGGGGTTTTCTGGGGCTGCTGTGAATCCTCTGTCTTCTGAGAGAGCCTGAGCATATTTGCCAGCTTTGGAAGGCAGTGCTTGGCAAGCCTGTGTGCAAAGAGTGGTGTTGATTTTATTTCAAAGAGCTTAAGATGGTAAAATCGCTTTAATCTCTGTCAGAGCAGCTATGGAAGTGACCTCAGCCTACTGGCCTGGTCCAGCTCACATCTCCTAATGCTGCTAATTGTAGTGGTGTAAAGGGACATGAGAGGGATTCTGATTTCCCAGCTCTGTCCTGCAGTCAGAATGAAATCAGGTGGCTCATGAGAAGTTCACTTATTTAATTGCAGGGAGTAAAATCCACATAATTCAACTTGCTATCATCGTGATATTGAGATTTAGGAATACCTAAATCCGTTCCAGCCTGGAGTTAAAGACTAACAAACTGTCACATCCAGCCTTTGGTGCCACAAATCTGTGTTTCCATTGGAATTGGTGAGGTTTTTTAACACACTTGTGAAGGATTAGCGTGCTCTGCATATTCCACAAGCCATTTATATTTTAATTTGTTTGCCAGTCCAAACCAAGGAAGCTTTGGCATGCAGCATTCCTTATATGACAGGTTTGGGTCCTTTCTGAATTGGAATTCCTGCATCAGGAGGAACATAATCAAGAGGATCAGTGCAGTTTGTTGATGATGACTCTGTAGACTAAAGGCATGTGAGGTTCTGTTTTCAGAATTCATTCTTGAGTGAATGAATGAACCATATTTGCTCTGCTTGTGAAGGAAGAGATTCCTCTTGTCTGCACCTGTTAACCTGTAGAAAGTTGGATCTATTCTGCCATATTTCCTTAAAGTATAAATGTTTAGCAGGACATTCAGCATTCAAATATCAGATCCTGACCATATTTGCATAATCATTTTATATTTTCACATATAAAAGTCAACAACTGCCAGGAACAAACAAACAAGAAGGTAGAATAGAATGTCTTAGCTTGAATAATCTATTATTCTGATTACCAAAGGTGTATCATGGGGTCAGACACACTAAAACCTCCTTGCTAGAAGGTGGATGATAGACAATAACCGTGACCTCACTGCATCTGGTTCAGCTGCTTATCTTTTTTATAGAATCAGAGAATCACAGGATGTTTTGGATTGGAAGGGACCTTAAAGCCCATCTCATTCCACCCCCTGCCATGGGCAGGGACACCTTCCACTCGCCCAGGCTGTTCCAGCTCCATCCAGCCTGGCCATTTTTGATAGACCCTGTCCTTTCTCAGGGGCACTGTGCGTGGGCAGCTGGGCTGAGTGCATGTGTTTTAGAGACACCTGTGTGGACACCTAAAACAAAAGGTGTATCTGTGTCACCACAGCACAAAGGGTGATTAATTGGGGAGTCACTTCTTGCCACGTACAAACAGTTGGGAGGTACATTCTGGCTGAGCAGTCGAGTGTCAGATTTACTGGCACCTGGGCATTATGCAAGCCCTGGTTTTTAGAATCCTGTGGAAGGATCAGGACTGGTTTCAGAGCTTCTTTTACCAACTGAAGCATCCACAGTGTAACACAAGAAATGCCACACAAGCCCTGGGACACGTTCCCTGAGGCACAATCAGGAAACAGATAGCCTGGAGTTTAGGGCTTTTCTGCTTCCTGTGTGCTTGTGTTAGTTATGCATGAAGAAGCTCAAGGTTTTCGTGTTTCCTGTACTTTCCAGAGTAAATTCCCACACCAGCTCACTTGGGTTTTGCAGCACTTGGGTTTTATGCTGTATGCAAATGTGTGACCAGAATTTCTCCTGCCGGAACAGCATCAGTTTGTTCCAGAACCGTGTGTAGGTGAAGAGTTGTACTGAAACATCCCTTTGTGTTATGAGTCAGTTCCAGACAGAAATTTCCCTGAAATTCCAACCTGTTACAGAAGCAAACCCTGCTTGGAGTTTGAGTTTTTTTTCATCACCTCCTGCTGAAGGCTGGGCCAGGCAGGTCCATTTTGCATTAGGTGTGGTTGAGTGCACAGAAACCTGAAACACAACCTCCAGCTGGGCCCTCTCCGTCCATTTTAAACTCGAAACTCTGAACAAACCCTGCATGAAAACCTGCTGGTAGAAACTGCTCTGCAGAGCTCCTTTTTCTAGCTCTGCAAATGCTTTTCTTTTCCACGTGGAAAACAGGCAGCCTCCTGCAGCTGGTTTACCTGGGATCTCAAGACCTCCCTCCAAGAAAAGTCTGAGCACTGTTTGCCAGAACTTTTCTTCCCAATTCTGTTAGGATAGGTTGGATTAAGTGATTTTTGAGAGGTTCTCTCCCAGCCTTGATATTTCTGTGATCCTATGTGCTGTCTCAGGGACACCTCACACCACACTTGCTGTCAGGTGTAATTAAACCGATTACTCAAGGAGTAACTTCATATCACAAGTGCATAAAGGCCTCCTAGGAGTTGAGGGGCACTGTGGCAATAAATGAATCCAGCTATGCCACTAAGGGATGAAAAGGTTGGGATCCCTTAGGCCGCTTGAGGAAACAACTTCTGCTTTAAAGTGAATAATTTATTTTCACACAGGTTTACTTGTGCATGGAGGGGTTGGACTCAGTGATCCTTGCAGGTCCCTTCCAGCTCAGCATATTCTGTTATTCTCCAGAGTTATTTATAGGGAAGAATTATTTTACTGTTATTTTGTTTTTCCTCTGACAGAGCTCCTGAAATCATCCTGGGTTTGCCGTTCTGTGAAGCCATTGACATGTGGTCGCTGGGCTGTGTGATTGCTGAGCTGTTTCTGGGCTGGCCTCTGTATCCAGGAGCATCTGAGTATGATCAGGTGGGAGCACGTGGTGGATGTGGGATCTTCACATGAAACCACAATGACCCTCTGAACCCCATGTGTCCTCTGCCAGCTGTCACCCAGCACACATTGCTGTTTGTCATCTGAAATTCATTTTCCCCCTGTGACATTCCCACTGCCTGTCTCTATACTTCTGTGTGTTTCCACTTGAGCTGAATGTATCCTGTACAAAAATAGGGTCCAATTTGCAGTTAACCCCTGGTTTCCAAACCCAAAAGCTGTTGAAACACCTTCCTGTCAAAACAGAGGCGAGGTGTGTGTCCTGACGTGGCACACTCTCTGTGATTTCACCATGAGGGCAGTTTTTCCATGTGGAGACAGAGCAAGCCTATCATTCCTGCCCTGTTAATACCTACAGCAGCCCTCATTTTTTATGCAAAGTGTGAGCCCCAAGCTGCCTTTGAAATACTCTGAAAGGCATCTTGAACTAATTAGTCCTTTCCGTGGACACTTGGCATTGTTACCTGGGCTGGTCTGTGCCTATAAAAGGACAAAAAGTCTGCGAGAGGGATTTTTTGAGAGTAGCTTTTCCACTGGGGTTTTTATGGTGGTATCTTGTTACAGTGCTGGGTACAGCTTTCCTTATGTGATAAAATACATGAAAACTTAGTAAGTTTGAAAACTGACTTGTCATATGTCTTCCCAGCACAGTAAATTTCCAAAGGAAACACAGTGGTACCTTAATGAGCAGAATGAGTTAGAAAGTAACTGAGGTAGGGCACCGTGGTTTCCTTGTACACTGAATTTTGTGTAATTCTGAGAACCTTATCTGCTCGTGTAGGTGGGTGGGGAGGAGCTGCTTTTTCCATTGCTTAATGACAGGATTTTGCAGTCCTTTGTGAGGCAGAGTGAGGTGTGACTTCACGGGGTTGGTTTTGATGTCTGAATTTCCCTTGAAAACTAGGCATGACTCGCTTGCATGTTTTCTGAGATGCTGCAGCAGCAAGTGAAAGCTCAGGTGGAACCTGTGAGAGGACCTCTCCAGGAATGAGTTCACGGGTTGGGATGGGATTTACAGCTGTTTTTTTGAACACCCCTTGGCTGTAAAGCAAGAGTTATGTCTCGTAAAAAGAGCAGAACTTGTGTAGGTACAAAAAGGACTCACCTGCAGACACTTAGTTCCACACTGGCTTAAATGAAAAGTGAGCCCATAAATTCATGTGATCACAAGCTCTGACAGTGAGTTCAGTGCCCTGCAATGTTCAGCTCTTGTGGCACAGTGGAATAGCAGGAGTTTTGCAAATAAGAAATGAGACATCCTAAAGGTCCTGTAATTGATGGTTTGAACAAAGCATAGTTGTCTTAACACTGTGGTTTTTTTCATAAAGTTGCTGTTTTCTTTCCTTTGGAGAATACCTTTTTATTTGCTGTCTCTTTACCTGTGTCTTATCAATACCATCACAAGGATTCAGGTGCATCTCCCAAAATTCCGAGCCATTTTTTTAGATATAAAATAAAGTATATTAAAACTGCTTGAGGATCTAAGAATCTGACTGTACAAGGGGTTTGCTTTTTTTTTTTTTTTTTTTTGTCAATGAGAGCTTTGCCATGACATTATTCTGAACTTGTGTGCCTGGAGTATATACAGCCAGGCACAGAAACGTTGCTTGGATAATTATGCCTTTAATTATATATACATAATGATAAATTGTGTGGTATTTTTCTTTCAAAATATGCACTTCTTACATTGCTTAATGTCTTAAAAGTCTGCTTACATATACTTTAGCAAAAAATATTTTCCATAAAACAAGAACCTCAAATTTTTGCAGATAATATGATTGAAGAAGTATTCCTATAAATACTTGAGATAGTCCCTTTAATTTTGCAGTTTTAGTTATCAGGGCATTCTTTCTTTACAGGTAATTTCCTATTTGCTATGAGCAAACCTGGCTGTTAATTACTCCATCAGCTATGAGTTCTTTATATTGGGAATCCTCATTATTTTCATTTTCTCTCCTAGATTCGTTATATTTCACAAACTCAAGGCCTTCCAGCAGAGTATCTTCTCAGTGCAGGAACGAAAACAAGCAGGTTTTTTAACAGAGATCCAAATTTGGGATACCCACTGTGGAGGCTAAAGGTTTGTCTGTCTGTTCAATCCCCAAGTCTCTTCTGTTCTTTGAGGACCTGATATAAATCCCCCCCTAGTTTTAGGGTGCTGTGAGAACATCCTGAGTGAAGATTGGCTTTGAAATGCCATTCAGACATAGCTGGTTTGTGGGTATTTTAATTTCAGAGGCTGTACAGACCCCCTGGTAGTGCTCTAACAATGGCAGCTGTGCATGATAGTACCAGCAAAGGGTGGGTGTTCAAGTAATTGAGATAATGGTTAATGATTATGGGCTGCTCATTCTTGGGGAAGTGTGTCATCTTGTCATCTCCTGACAATACAACGAGTAAAATACCGAGTATTTTGTGATTGTCTTTGTTAGTTTAACAGGAGTCTGTTTATGGATGGGCAGAGGACAGGAAAGAATCAGATGTAGGCTTGATTTGCCTTTAAAGCTGAGCAGCAAAAGGAAGGGGATTTTGCCTTTCTCCTTTATAGAAGGGGGATTTAAAATATTTATAGCCTCTTCTCTTCCTAAATCAGAAACCTTCAGTTCTTCTGGCTAATGCCCAGCCTAAGGAAACCTTGATATGAAGTCATCCTGTTGTGAACTCAGCTTTGCAAGGACTGATCTGTGCAGCCGAGGGAATGAGAACCCATGGCTGGGGTTTGGCCTGCTGGGGTGTGGTTTGTGTGAAACAGGCAAACGATCCCCTGACTCAGCAGTTCCTTGCTGCTTTTTTCTTTATCAGTGTGTGATATCTCGGTTTATATTAATGAATGTTCTCTTTTATAGACCCCAGAAGAACATGAGTTGGAAACAGGAATCAAATCAAAAGAGGCTCGGAAATATATTTTCAACTGTTTGGATGATATGGCGCAGGTGTGTGGGGGTCTTGGGACACACAGAACTCCTTGATTCCATACGTTGCTGGGATCTCTAAAACCATCATTAATCACTGGGATCTCTAAAAATGAGGCTCCTGTGCTGGAGTAATCAGCTCTTCCACTTGCAGTTGGGAGCACTGGTGTAGGTTTGCCACGGTGCCAGTTTGCATCAGAAATCACTGGATTAAAGGCTGTCAAAATGTCAATTATGAACCTGTTTGAAATTTATTGTGTTTTCCTATGCCTCAGTGTGCTCACCAGCACTTCAAATGTGTTTATAGGATTAGGCCTGTTATTTGATTTTGAAAATATTGACAGTAACTACAGATCATTCTATTTTTCATTCTCTCTTCAGAGGTGAAATGAAGGAATATCTGAGTGTTTTTAATATCATGAGGCCTGAAATCTTAAATATCAATTTTCTATCACTTTTGTAGGTGTCACCATTATGTTACATCTGTACAGAGAAGGTAGAATCTTCCCATTCTGATTTGCCAGCCCCTTCTAGCACCCCCAGAACATGAGGGCAGATTGCCAGGCAGTGGAGAGTGAAGCCTGGTTGATGTCTTTGAATAGACCAACTTCATGTTGAGATGAGAATTCCACATTTGACTTCCTTTCATAGAACAAGCAAGGGAAAGGTTGTGTGTTAGTGCTGCACTACCTGAAATTAATCTGGCTCAGAGACAGAAATATTAATAATAAATATTTCTGTGCCGTGTGAAATTACTGAATTGTTATGTAGCATCAATTTGATGTTTGTGTGACCTGCTCTCATTTCATTTTTCAGGTGAATATGTCTACAGACTTAGAGGGCACCGACATGTTGGCAGAGAAGGCTGACCGAAGGGAGTATATTGATTTGTTGAAGAAAATGTTGACAATTGATGCAGATAAGAGAGTTACTCCACTGAAGACTTTGAACCATCCATTTGTTACAATGACACATCTACTGGACTTCCCCCACAGTAACCAGTAAGCTTCCTTAGATTGCTTGGTTTGTTTCAGGAGGACTTACTGGAAGCACAGAACAGCACTTTTCTACTTTCTGTCAGTGCTGTTTTCTGCAGTTTCTGGCTGAACCTGAAAACAGCAATGGCATGTGTAAGGAATGGAATGTTCATAAGCTTCCTTTTCGTGTTTTAAGACATTTTTTGTTGGTTTAAAAAAAAAAAAAGAATTTAAACCTAAAACAGTGCATAAAGTTTGGAATCTGTCATGTCTCTGTTGTGCTGTTGTTACATATCTCATGTTTTCCTTCTGTTGCTCTGTTTCAGTGTGAAATCTTGCTTTCAGAATATGGAGATCTGCAAGCGAAGGGTTAACATGTACGATACAGTGAATCAGATTAAGAGCCCGTTCACAACTCACGTTGCTCCCAATACAAGCACAAACCTGACAATGAGCTTTAACAACCAGCTCAACACAGTACACAACCAGGTACAGCATCTTTTACCTGTTTTACACTAATCAAAGACATGGAGTAGTCTAATTCGGTGCCTTCAGGCCAAAGCCTGCTCTGCAAAATACTTATTTACATTCCTCTGCAAAATTTATAGTCTTGTCTTGAAGTTTAATTTTCCAAAACTCAGGCCAAGGCAGTCTCTTTACTTCACGTGTGGGAAATTTGTCTGTCAGTTGAGCAATGTAAGTAAAGTTGGGGTAATTCATGTTTTTTCTCTTAATATCTTACGCCTTTTACCTTAAACCTTTTCATGGTCCTTGCTTCATAGTATAATACTGATGGTTCCCATTGTTTGTTTTATAACAAGTACGAGAGATAAGTCTGAATATTTATTTTTTTTTTAAATTTTCTTTTCCTAGGCCAGTGTGTTGGCATCCAATTCTACTGCTGCTGCTACTCTTTCCCTGGCAAACTCGGATGTCTCCCTGCTAAACTATCAGTCTGCCCTGTACCCATCATCTGCAGCCCCAGTTGCAGGAGTGGCTCAGCAGAGTGTTTCCTTGCAGCCTGGAACCACCCAGATCTGCACACAGACTGACCCCTTCCAGCAGACCTTCATTGTTTGTCCCCCTGCTTTTCAAAGTAAGCAGAAAACCCTTTGTGTGGTCCTGTGGTTTCAATTAGGCATTGGAGAAGTTGTGATTTGCACTAAACTGAGGAAGTATGAAACTGAGAAGAGCTCCCTGTGTGTGTCACACGGTGCTCTTGCATCAGTAAATGCAGAATCAGGTCAGACATGTGTAGACAACTTGATTCTCTTCCAGGTCATGCTTGAACAGGTGACAGTATCTTGCCTGCCTGGGTTGCAGCCTCCAGCTGGTTGCTCAACCAGTTTTTCCCCCCAAACTGAACACAACAGCATTCCACAGAAAGCAGCAACAGAGGAGCCAGACCTGCCTGAGAATCAGAAAGTGTCTTGCTGTGTTTTGTATCTCAAGAGCAAATATCTGATGTTTGAGCCTCAGTTCCCAAGCCCTGGGGCAGCTGTTTGCTGGCAACAGATTGTGAATCCGTGAGCTCAGCACAGGCTCTGTTCATCCCTCCCTTCATCCTCAGAGCTCTCTAGTTCTGCTGGTACCTGGATTATCTCGGTCTGAAGGGTTAGGTGTGAAATGGGATCTGATAGTGGAAGGTTTGAACTTTGGAATTGGTCTCAAGCAACTTAGAATTAGGTGTCTGTGTTAGCTGTGTTTCTGAAGACAAGACTCCACAGAGCTGAGCTGGTGACAACTGGTTGTCCATCACGGCCCTTCAGCAGAAGTATTTACTTCAGCTGGTGATTTATTAGTAGGCTTTTGTCACAGGGAACAGCTTTTCTGTCTCTTAATCCAGCCCTGTCTTCTGCCTTTACTGGTAGGAATTTGATTTAGGAAACAAACAAAGAAAGAAAGAATAATAAATCAGCTTAGTGGTGATGTATCTTGTCCTCCACAGCCGGACTTCAGGCAACTACAAAGCATTCTGGGTTCCCAGTAAGGATGGAAAATGCTGTCCCAATTGTACCACAAGCACCTGCAGCACAGCCACTGCAGATCCAGTCTGGAGTTCTCACACAGGTAAAAAAAACCACCCCAAACCCCCCCAGAATTAACTGCAATTCCAACCTCCATCCAGGAGAACCTGCCTGCCCCCCCGTGCTGGGTTCTCAGAACTCTCTGAAAGGGTAAATGCAGATCACTTCTAAGACAGTGTTTTCTTGGTTTGTTTTGTTCTTCTGGAATATTTAAAGTCTAAACTGTCTTATGTCGTGTGCCTCCCTGGTTTCAGGAGTTTGAATTAATAATGGGAATAAATATGTAGTTTTTGGTTGCTAAAAACAGGCTGTGTTTTTTCAGGGGTGTACACTGCTTTATGAGGGGGGTGTTATTTTTACCTACACTTTAAAAAGGTGTCAGGAGAAACCGTTTCTTAGAGAAGTGAGATCTCAGTAAACAGAGGAGACAACGCAGATTATTCATGATAAAATTTCATCTTTAAGTCAACAAAATTATTTCTGAATCCTTCTCAACTAGTTACATTCTTAGTGCGAATTAATGTGTAGCAATGACATACCTATTTCTGTAGTTTGCAGTTTTAACATGTAATAACAAAACTGACTAATAATGCTAAAAATGCTATTTTAAACATTAGTAATGTGTCATAAATTAAAACCAGTTTTATTTCCAAAAAGTAATGCTTTAATATACAATGAGCACCCAGTGACTCACAAGTTTTATTCACTGAAAAATTGTAATTGCCTTTATAATTAAGTGCATTTTTATTTATTTGCATAGTTTTAGTTTCTGCTGGCATTAACACATACTCTGTGAGTTTTACTCTCCAGGCATTATATTGGACTTACTGACCTTCTTGTAGAGGAGTAATTTTTAAATTGTTCAGTCCAAGTAATTTTGGTGGCATTCTGTGGTCTCTGGTTCCTTTAGCATAATGATGCAGGTAACAGTATCCAAAAAGCAGAAGCCACTTGAAGGGCCACCTGAATCCAAGCCCTGCTTTTCCTGAGACTTTAAAATTATACCCTCATAGTCTAGTTTCAATTAGACATTTGATGGACTAATAACGTGTCTGAGTGGTTTCATCTCAGATAACTTCGTTCTTTGATGACACAAAAGACCTGCTGTGCCTTCTGTTAAATCCCATAGTTTACCTTTTTCCCAGGGTTCTGTGTGGATTTGGAGGTAGGTTGGAGCCAAGGGTACAGCCTGTGCCGTGGTTAGTGCAGCGTGAGGGTGCCACTTGCTCTCTGGGGCCCAGTAAAGTATCAGTAGCTCGACCCTGTCTCATTTTTAACTGTGTCATCAGAGAGATGCTGTTCCCAAATCCCCTGTCCCTCATGTTCCCCTCAGGGCCACGGAGGTGCTTAGAGGAGGGTCTGGGTGTTGGTTTCAGTGCCTCCCTTCCAATCCCGGCGCCCGCTCACGCACCGTAGAAACGCCAGCGAGGTGACGCCTCGCCTGGCCCTATTGCTGACCCCACTGCCCTGCCTCGGTTCTGTGTTTCACTCACTGCCTGATCTACATTTCAGGGGAGCTGTACACCACTAATGGTAGCAACTCTTCATCCTCAAGTAGCCACCATCACGCCGCAGTATGCGGTGCCCTTTACCCTGAACTGCGCAGCCGGCCGGCCGGCGCTGGTCGAACAGACGGCTGCAGTACTGGTAATTGCCTCCCTTGATTGTGTTCACTAACTGAGTTTTTGTTTTAACTTAGACTTGCAGAGGGCATGGAAGCATGTGCCATCTTGTGGCTGTGTTCTTGCTACATCTTAATGTCTCGTTGTTTTCCTCCCCAACATTGCTGAAGCACTGTCTGACTCTGACGTTTAGTGTGGCTCTGTAAAGAATCCAGATCCATTGACTATGACTTTTACTAGCCTAGTATTTAAAGCTCTTCTAAGCTATAATCTAGAAGAGTTATAATCATTCTTGTTCTTCGCTTACTCTCCTATCTTTGCCTTTTGATTGTGGAATACAAAGGAATCAGTCTTTAGCTTGACTCTGCTACAGGTACCTGGATGGCCAGAATTTGACCTACTTGGCAAGTTAGCTCCATATTTTGTTTTCAACATGTTTAAAGCTGCTTTGCATGGAGAAATGTTTCAGATCATTAAGCACAGGCTAAAATCTCTAATGACAGCAAATCCTTTAATGTATTGCTTTAGCAGTTGATTTCTCTTAACCTCTGTTGAACATTGACAATGATTTTCTGGCCTTTTGTTATTTATAGCCAATCGCACGTAGCTTGCTTCATCCAGATAAAGATTCTGTTCTTCACAGATACTTTCAGTTTGATATGTATTTCTTGGTTGAAATTAAAGGTGAGCTCTAGTATCCAAAATGGCAATAGCTAGCTTTTAGGTTATTTGGAACAATTTTGAAAAAAGGATGGGGGAAGGGAATAAACACACCTTTAAGAAATGCACATTTGCAAAATTGTCCTCTTCTGTATTTATTTGGCACCTGCACGAGAACAACTTTGCGAGTGCCACAAAGAAGTCATTGTAAAACTCCAGAATCAGATCAGTGAAGCTTTTGAAAACATTGCAGTGCACTGAAGTGCTGGTATCCTCACATGTCGTTCAAAGCACATTCCATTGTGTGAACCATGTTGTTTCTTGTGGCTTTGAAGTGGTAGTTTGAATGTCATTTTCTTCCAAGAGGGAGGCCTCTGCTGAAGTGGAATTTGCTCAAGTCATACCTGTCCTGAAATTCAAACCCACTCGTTTGAGTTCTTCTGAACCAAGTGAGCTGCTCCCTGGTTCTGAGGATGGGAAGGCAGGAGAGTGGGGCTCTCCTGGTCACAGCTCTGAGCTAAACAGACCCAGGGATGCTTCTCCTTTCCTCCTTTTGAGATTGCTGAAAGGCTGCAATCTAAGCTCCAAAAACAGCAAGGGGTGACTGTAGCAGAGCTTGGGACACAAGTGAGTTGTTAGTGATGTTTTCCAAAGTGTATTTGGGCTTTTGATTCAACAGGCAAATTCTGTTCTCCTGCGTGTGTGCAGTGGACTTGACGTTCAACTCCCCTGTACAGCCGTGGAGATCCGAGCCAGCTGTCTCCAGACTCTGGATTCTGAGTTTCCCTGGAGGACTTACTAGTTCTGTTTGGATTCTGGGAGCCTTTGGCGTGAATTTGCTCACCTTTAGTGCTTCCGACACTTCTCCCTTGCTGCTTCCCCTGAGTTTGCATTAGCCATTTGCTAAGCTTTGCATATTTTTGTCCTTCCTCTGTCAAAACAGTTCGTCGCTTGGAAGGCCCGATTTCTGCCTCTCATTGGGAATTTATATCTTGCTGTATTAAACTCTCTGCTTTGTCTTGTGCAGGTGTTGGCTTTTGGAAAGACGCATGGTGTGACTTTTAACATATTTCTCTTTTTATTTTTTTGGGTTTTTTTCAATGTTGTTATGATTATTCCGCTTATGTTGGCAGAGGTTTTAGCAGCTCTCTGCTTTGAAGGCTTCTTGTTCGGAACTGGTATTTGTACTAAGTGGATCTGTTACTTGCAGAAATATTTGATATAAAACAGTGGGTTTTGCAGCTTAAACTGCAAGAGGGAGAGCTTAAACTGCAAGAGAGAGATATTTTCAAAATCATAGAAATATTGTCCTGTCAAAATCATAGAAATACTGTCCTGTCAAATTTATTTGGACAGGAACACTGATAATGTTAATTAATTGGACCTATTCTTCACATATCTCCCTTGTAACTAACTTATCTCTCAGTGTGGCTTTTCTTAAACGCTTCAGCGAGGTGGGTGGATTTCCACAACAATAACACTCTCTCAGTGTGAGCCCTGAAAAACAGAAAGCACCAAATTGGCTTAATATTTTGGAATCCTTCAGCAGAACAGGGTGTGCAAATTTACATACAGAAACAGTCCTGAGCATTCAAGCTGCACCTGGCAGTGCATCTGCAAAACAATATTAACTCCTTTCCCCAGGTGACAGCAGTGACCTAAAAGGTTAGCAAAGTCTCAGGGGAAGCTCATTCCTCTGGTTTTGTCATCCTCCTGTGCTGAGACCTTTGGAATGATGTGCTGTACCTCTGCAAGTTAACAATCCACCCCGGTGCATTTATTGCTTGGACAGATCTCTCTCCCTGCACCTGTAGGAACTGAAGTCTAGTGAGCCTGGTGTGTGTGTTTGTTGTTTTGCAGCAGGCCTGGCCGGGGGGAACCCAGCAGATCCTGCTCCCTTCCACCTGGCAGCAGCTCCCAGGGGTTGCTCTGCACAACTCTGTCCAGCCAGCAGCCGTCATCCCGGAGACCATCGGCAGCAGCCAGCAGCTGGCTGACTGGAGGTAGGGACTGCACGGGCTCCAGCTCTGTGCCAGATGGGAATACATGCCATCACAGTGCCCACAATGTCTCCCTTCCCCTCAGAATCTCACAGGAACTCAGTTCCTGCAGGGCAGCCATGGGATTTGGGCCTCTTATTTTTTTTTTTTTTTCTGCTCCAGGAATGCACATTCCCATGGAAATCAGTACAGCACTCTCATGCAACAGCCATCTCTGCTGACCAACCACGTGACATTGGCTACAGCACAGCCTCTGAACGTTGGAGTGGCTCATGTTGTGAGGCAGCAGCAGAGCAGCAATGTGCCAGCAAAGAAGAACAAGCAGCCAGCACCAAGCACAGCCAAGTAAGAATCCCATTGCTTCCTTTCCCAGTCCTAGAAAAACCATGGGTTTGTTTGTGGAGGTTTGCCTTTACGGTGTGAAAAACGTGTTTTCTGATCACAGAGGCACTGAATGTGTAACTTTATTGTGCTACAATTGCATTTCAAGGGTTCTTGGAAAAAGCTTCTGTGCTGTAGTCGCTGATTTAAATGATACTAAATTCAGTGAGTGCAAGGATGTGGTTGACCAAGTGTTTTACTCTCCTGGCCAAAGGGGTTTTACACATTCAGGGTGTGTTGGTGCCATAGCAGTGCAGGTGACAGAATCATCAAACAAGGGCTGGCAGGTTTCTGGCAGTGTTCAGGTGGATCAGTCCCATTCAGGGCATCCCTGAGTGCCTTGATAGCCTCTGGGATGTGTCTGTGGTGCTCTGCACTGAGCTCCTCTTTGTCAAGATGCTGCTGCTTATGTGTGAGCTCCAGCCTGCTGGAGCCTGGCTGTTCCTAGTGCTGTTTGCCCCAGTCTGCTGACACAGAGCTGAATCCTGCTCTGGTTTTCCCCCAGGCCCAGCTCAACCCTGGAGACCGTGCCCACCCAAGTGTACTCTCTCATTGGGAGCAGCCCCCTGCGCTCCACCTCCTCCTCTTCCAACGTGCTGGTCCCAGTGCAGGAGCAGCACCAGCCCATCGTGATCCCGGACACTCCGAGCCCCCCTGTCAGTGTCATCACCATCCGCAGCGACACCGATGAGGAGGAGGACAGCAAATACAAACCTGCCAGGTAGGAGGTTTGTTGGGGCAGCTGGAACTGATCTCTGCTGAGCTCAGCCCAAGGATCAGGGAGAGTGGGGAACACGTAAGACATAAAATTCTGCTGTGCTCTTGGTTCTCTAGTTAACCCGAATTTTGTCCCACGAGGAGGGAGGGTATGAGATCCCAGAGGGAGAGCTCCTGTTTTCTGGTGGGAAAAGCCAGAATGTTTTCCATTTTGTGCTCTGTCTTTTTTTTCCCCTGCAGTTTGGGCATGAAGCAGAGATCCAATGTCATCAGCTACGTCACTGTTAACGACTCCCCTGACTCTGACTCCTCCCTGAACAGCCCCTATGCCACAGACCCCCTGTCCTCTCTCAGGAGCACCGGAGGGGCCCTGGAGCTGCCAAGCAGGGCCGCTCCTGACAGCTCCAGCTCCCGGACCATCATCGTGCCACCCCTGAAAACACAGCTCAACGACTGCATTGTAGCCACCCAGGCTTCAGGTGGGTATCTCAGAGCTCACTGTGCCCAGGAGCTTTGCCAGGGCTCAGGTGTGTCCCATCCCTGGCACATTCACTCCCACAGGTTTGGACTTTCTGGGTCTTTGGCAGCTTTAGGTTTCACAGCTGCTGTTCTGAAAGCCTTAGACTGTTTCAAATGTCATTGATAGATTTACCTTTCATTAATGTTTGGCTGCTTTTAGAAAGATCTCTAAGCATTCCTGATGGTTTCTTAACTGCATTTTAAATCGTAATTAAAGAAAAGTCGCTGTGACAGAAACAGCCCCTGGGCGTTCTTTGGTTCCCAGAGCTGGTTACCACAGTGCAGGGGAGAGGGAGGAATGGACTAAGCTTGTGAAATCTTTCAGGCATCCTGAGCAGCACCAGTAAGACCAAGCCAGTGGCCTCGGTGAGCGGGCAGTCGTCAGGATGCTGCATAACCCCCACGGGGTACCGCTCCCACCGCGTGGTGACCAGCGGCGTGCAGCCCCTCAACCTCAGCCAGGTGAGCACTGCCCGGCTCTGCTGACCCCTCCTGTGGGGCTTTAGGATTGCTGTGGGAACACGGTGCTGTAAGGCAGGGGGAATGACTGGAGGATCAATAGCTGCAACCTCTGATTCGAAGCTGATTCTGTGCTGGGGCGATGCAGGGTAGGGACAGGCTCTGTAGGGAGCACAGGGAAGGTTCTCGAGGCAAAGAATTTGTCCCTGTACCAGAGGGCAGGAGAAGGAAGTGTGGTTATGTCCATATTCTTCCTTTGTGCTCATGTTCATACCTGTCTTACAGCAGGTCATTCTTGCCACTCGGGTGGGAGGGTGACAGAGATCCAGCTGTTGAATTAGAGTAGCTTTGAAGGCACAGTACAAGTACAGTACTTTTGTTCTTTACCTTTTTTCTCTAGAACTCACAAAGGCCCAACCAGGAGACTAAGGCTGGACTTTGTTTTCTCGAACTAAAAATTAGCACCTGACTTCCCTTGAAACTTTCAGAGCTTGGTTTCACTTCAGTTTTTGTCACGACTCTTGACCTTTGAGTCACGCTGCAGTAGCCTTTGGGAAGAGAGGAAGTGTTACACCTCCAGTTCATTTCTGGCATGGGCCCAAGACAGGTTTTTGTCCTAAAATGTGTTAGCCCTGCTGCCACCCTCATCAGGGTGCAGAGGAGTAGTAGATTGTGAGGAGTTCAAGGGCTGGGTCAGTCCTAGGACTGTCCAGCTGTGTCCTGTGGCACCCCAGGTGTGGCAGTTTGATCCCATTGTAGGGAAAAAGTGTAATTTTTGTCTCAGTGGAACTGCAGCCACCCTTCTCAAATCTCTGGGAGGGTTTCATAGGGGAGGATCTGCAGGGAGGGTTTCACAAGGGAGGGTCTGCAGGAGCATTGTGGAACGGAGGTGTTGATGGGGAGGCTCTGGCTGACCCTTGCTCACCTCCTGAGCTGAGGGGGGATCCCCTGAGTGGGGTAACCACTGACCTTATTTCCTTCTTCTCCCTGCAGAACCAGCAGACCACAGTGCTGGCCTCCCAGGAGAGAAGTGGAAACGCTGTCCCACGTAGGCAGCAAGCTTATGTGGCCCCCCTCACATCAACTATTTCTCAGGCTCCCTACACGTTCCAGCACAGCAGCCCAGTGCATCCCCACCTGGCAGCAGCCACGGCCAGTGCCCACCTGTCCAGCCAGCCCCACATGTACACTTACGCTCCCACCACGGCGGCCACGCTGGGCTCCACCACCTCCATCGCCCACCTCTTCTCCCCTCAGGGCTCCTCCCGGCACACCACGTACGCTGCCCACCCCAGCACCCTCGTCCACCAGGTCCCCGTGAGCGTTGGGCCCAGTCTGCTGACTTCCAACGTCCCGCCCGCCCAGTACCAACACCAGTTTGCTCCCCAGTCCTATATTGGTGCTTCCAGAGGATCTGCTATTTACACTGGATACCCGCTGAGCCCCACCAAGATCAACCAGTACTCCTACTTGTAGTTCCCAGTAAAGCACTGTCCTGCAATAGAGAGAGTGGAGAAGGATTTCAGGTGAACCTTTACCTGGGAATGACTGCCTGGCTCGTGTTTCTCCCTGTCCTGGGTGTGTGTTGTTCCAAAATGTCTCCGGTGAGTTCGGTCACTAACTGGGCAGCATGTTTTGTTACCAGTACGAGGGTCACTAATTAAGTTTTTAAAATTTTACTTACTTTTTATAGATGCTTTTAAAAAAAAAAAATTCATGGTCACATTTATTTAAAATTGTTCTGTTGTGCTAATCAAAAGGGGTGTCAAATCAGTGTCTTGGAAGACAGATCCTGATGTCTTTTTTTAACTTGTGTAACTTAAACAGAAAAGATTTGCAGATTCTATGTTGCCACTAAAAATGTAATGCATGTTTATCTCATTATGTTGCTGGGGCAGTTTTAAAATCAGATTTAGTATTTTAACATTTGTTCTCTAATTCACTTTGTCTCTAACAAATTGCTGGTTCTGCAAAAGCCATTACATCTCCATATATGTTTCTGTCAAAGGTTTTTTGTTTACTTCTCTGCTCTGTTTAAGGACTGGTAGAGGCAGCTGCCTTACAGCAGCAACGTGATATATTCAGGAGTCCTGCAAACCCTGGAGTCTGCTTTGTTTTCTTGAAAATTCTCCATAACCCAGCTGAATTTTCTGTTGTGTTCATTGCAGAGTTCTTTTAAGTTCTTCAAAGTGCATTCAGGATCTCACTGTGTGACAGAGCTCAGCAGCTCTGTCAGGATGTTGTTGTCTTCAGCTGAGAGTGAATAGTGCAGCACTGCTCTAAAATTTGGTTTCTGCAGCTTATTAGATGCTGGCCCTATAATGGAGCTGGATTCCTTCACAGAAGCACAGGGCTTTGCTTTGTTCTGTTTTTTTTCTTAATGATTTTTTTCCTCACGTGATTCATTTAGGAGGGAGATGAATTTGAAATACAATGAAACATCACTGTATTGATGATGTACAGCTTTTTATACTCCTGTGAGCGTATCCTCCTGGATATGTCAACAGCTACTTTAAAGCGCTCTTAATAAGACTTGTAAACAGTACGTGCATGTAGGAATTGCAACAAAAAACCAGAAACAAAAAAAAAACCAGAAACAAAAAAAGAGAAAGAAAAAGAAAAAAAAAAAGGAAAAAAAAGAAAAAGTCCAGATTTTAAAGTTTATTACTGAATTTAAAACTATTTTAGAAGTTTTGTATTGGTGGTGTTTTAATATTTTACAGAAAATGAAATATGTACATATTGATTAGAAAAATATAACAAGCAAAACTTCCTGCTAACCCCAAATGTTCTGTCTTTGTAATCAAAATGTGTAGTGATTATACTTGAACTCTGTACTTAGTGTTTGTCTAATTCTTAAACGTTCCTGGGGATGGAAGTGTTGTATCCTTTGTATTTAAACCAAAATGAATTGATTCATGTTGGAATGTATGTGATATAATGCAATGGTTAGAGCTCATCACTGTAGCACTGAGAGAGGAGTTAGAGCTTCACGAGAGGAAAGGATACCTTCGGATTTGTTTTGCACAGGTATGTGTGATGAAGAGTTGTTTGGTGTGTCCCCTTATTGTAGTGCCTTAAATGATGATGTAGTGTGACTAGAGTTTACAGTGAGCTTTGCCTTATGAGGGACCAGCAAGCCCCCGTCGAATTGAAGCAATTCACCCAGCTTTCCACAGCCAGAGCAGCAGGAGGTGCAGAGCTGCGTCTTATCCCTTCCAACGCTCCATCAAAGCTCCGTTTTTGTTCCCAGTGAAGCGATGTCCCCTTAAAAGCTTTCCCTTTGAAAATGGCACATGTACTGTTAGTGTCTGTCAGTGCATTTCGGATAAGAGGTAGTGCTGGGAATGCATTGGAATGTTTAGTCTAATATTGCAGAAGTGATTAAATATGTGCAATCACTTTTATTAGGTTAGTGTGGCGTTACCTTCCCCCACAGGAATAGCAGACGTGTCGTGTAAAATATTGCTAGCTTGGTGATAGAATATTTATACCAAAGAGAGCCTGCTGTAAAGCACATAATACCATTAAAAAAGTTTTATAATGCTACTGCTAATGTGGAGTTGTTGGGAAGGTCTGTCAGCTGTAGCCCTAGTTAGCGTTCAGAGGAAATACTCATTCTGGATAATCAGTGCAGTTTTTGGACTACACTTTGTTTTCTTGGGTCCCTTGTACTAGGAATTATTTCTCATCTAATACGTAGGTGAAGTACCTTGTCCAAGTGGATGATAAACTGGTTCGAGCGGTCGTGTTACTGCAGCAATAAGAGGTTTGGTAACCTTGAATCCCAGTTTATGTTCCGTCCCAGTGGGAAGGAGGCCAGTTCTGAGGGGGGGGGTGTGTGGCGAGAAATGCAAAAGTCATTTCTGAAATCCCCACGTTCCTGATGGAAGGAAGTCTGGACTGCCCTGAAATGGATGAACTGATGGAGGTTTTGGCATCTCTTTGCTGGAGGGGTCGAGGACTTTGGAACTGGACGGTAGCATTAGCCACGTTGTTGTTCAGTGTGTTTGTAGTCAGAGCACTTCTGTAAGTGGATAACCAACCTTGCTATGCCACATCGTTGCTGGAAACGATGCTGTTTGTTGCTGTAGGCACTTTCTTGCTTTTTTTGACATTGCTTGTGTTCAGTACTTGCCTTGAGATACCTCTTGGGTGTACAGAGTTGTGCCTTTCCACCGAAAGGCAAACCAAGCTCCAACTCCCTGTTTCACAAATAGGACTTCGTGGAAAACACTTTACTAACAGGAAAAAAAAAAGAAAAAGGACCTCTAGCAAAATCTGCTAATAGTTCTGAGAACTCGCCCACTTTACCCCCCAAAAAAGCAGCTTGAAATAACCATTTAGAGTTTCTGTAACAGAATTAATCCCAATCAAATGTATTCCCGAAGCACGGTGTCATCTCTTCCCCTGCCCAAGTTCCCAAGAGTTGGAACGAGGAGGATGAGATGGAAATGACGTAGATAAAATCAGATGTGCTTCATTTGGAACCAAAATACCCCAGAATTCCTCAGTGATACACAGCAAACCCCACCCCAGCAGGGCCAGGGGGACACTGGGCTTCACGAGCTCGGTGGGTCCCAGTGTGGCCCCCAGGATGTGATGCCCAGTCTGGGTGTGTATTGTGCTCTAAGGAGATACTTCCCTTCTTCCCTTTTGCATATCCAGCCTCAAATTGGGTTCAAGAATTGACTCTCCTCATTGTCAGAGCCACTACACGTATTTTGTAGAGAAATCTGCTATCTCTGGATAGGAATTGGAGTACTTTAATTTTTTTTACAACTAGTTTGGGACTCACCTTTGGAATATTTGATGACCGTGGTCCCATCTAGGTTTGTCTGTGTGATTCTTGAGCTGTTCAATCAGTTTTCTCTTACCTGACCTGTATTTGCAGCTGTGATAGCCACTGCAGAGGCGACTCCCAAGGCTTTCCTGCTTAGCACCTAGTTGATGGGATGCAGTAATTTACCTCTGACTCAGCAATTTCTTTTAGTACATGAAACTAAATTGCTTCTAAATGACAGGATTGGCACAGCCCTGCTTTCTTTTTTTATTTTTATTTAAACTTCTGAATGGTGCCGCATGTCCACATGGTTGTTTGTTGCTAAACTTTATATAATGTGTGATTTCAGATTCAGCTTGAACTATATCTATCTCACTACATGTAGCAGTACATTATATGTAATGTTAGTATTTCTGCTTGAATCCTTGATATTGCAATGGAATTCCTACTTTATTAAATGTATTTGATATGCTAGTTACTGTGTAAAATTTAACTTTCTTTTATGGTTGTGCTCTTCCTTTTTACAAGCCGCTAGATACAGGTAGTTTCTGACAATTACTGATCTATGTTTGTATTGCTGATGTACTTAGGGGGTATGTAAAAATCATTTTAACAAAAGAAATAGATATTTAAAAATTTAATACTAACTATATGGGAAAAGGGTCCATTGTGAAAACATAGTTTATCTTTGGATTCAATGTTTGTCTTTGGTTTTACAAAGTAGCTTGTATTTTAAGTATTTTCTACATAATATGGTAAAAATGTAGAACAATTGCAATGCATCAATAAAAAGGGTTAATTTTCTGTACTCTATTCATGTGGTCACTTGGTCTGTTGAAGGAGGGGTTTGGTGCATCCGGGGTGGGATGTCGGGGTGGGATGTCGGCAGTGCCGGGGAAGTGGATTTGGGATGTGGATTTGGGATGTGGCAGCACTAGATGGCACACTCACCCTGTCACAGCACTGGCACGGACGGGCAGCCTCGGCCCGTTCCCGTGGCCCAGGAGCCCACGGGCTGTGCCCACAGAGCCGCCTGGCACGGCTGCATGCAGGGCACGGAGCTGCAGCGTCCATCTGTCCATCCATCCATCCATCCGTCCTTCACACCGACCCTGTCCCGCCCTGGCTGTGGGAGCTGCCGTGTGGCCCCACGCTGCTCTCAGGCCACCTTTGGAGCCAGCGCTGGGCAGCCCCTGGCTGAGGGTGGTGACTGACGGTGGCCAAACAACGGCCCCGAGGGGCCCAGGGGGATCCACAAGACCCCAGCACAGGCAGGAGCTCCTGGCTCAGCTGCCAGGACATGGGGTGGCACAGTCGGGGGGGTGACAGTGGTGCTGGTCTGGCTTTGCCTCCACCACACCTGGGCACGACCAAGGCTCAGGTTGGCCACCAGCCTCGGGCATGTCTGCAGGCGAGGAGCCAGGGCTGCACTCATGCCTGTGGCACAGCATGGTCCTTGCTGTCCCACGGGATGTCCCTCGTGAGAACATGTCTTTCCCTTGCTGCTCGGGGCTCCTGCAGCATTCCTGCACCCCAAATCCCACAAACCCCACCAGCAGCCCGTCCCCTGCCCCAGCCCCACGACTCAATCCCAGCCCCACAACTCAATCCCAGCCCCGGGGCTCGATGGCACCACGTGGAGCTGCCGTGGGCACCCGGCGGGGCGTGAAGGGGTTAAGGCGCCCGGGGCTGGTCTGCGGGGAAGGAACAGCCTCTCCTCCCTCTGCACATCTGGATTCAATAAGGGCTGGAGGGGCCGGAGCATTCCTGAGCACTGAGCTGGAGGCTGCACTCCCCGACGGCCATGGGGCCCTGGCGCTGCCTGCTCCTCCTGCCGCTCCTCGCCGTGCCCCTCCGTGCCCAGCAGCAGCAGTTCATGGAGTACGTGGAGCGGCGCCTCACCCTCCTGGAGGTACGGCCCCATGGAGGGCCCCACACCCCGAGTCACCCCGTGTCACGCCGTGGTGGGGCTCCCAGTCCTTCCTCCGTGGCGGCCGGTGGGGTCTGGGGCTGGGATGGGGACGGAGCAGAGTGTGGGGTGCCCTGGCACCCCCTGCCAGGGCCCTGCACAGCCCAGCATGAGGATGAATGGGGGCATGACGGGTGTGGGAGCACTGCAGGAACAGGGACATTGTGGGTCTGGGAGCATCACAGGAGTGGGGACATCACAGGTCTGGGAGCATTGTGGGAGAGCAGGGTCTGGGAGAGCACCAAGGGTCTGGGAACATCAGGGGAGCAGGGGCATCACAGGTCTGGGGGCACCGTGTGGGAGTAGGGACATCACAGGAGCGGGACCATCACGGGAGTGGGACCCAGAGACACGAGCCCAGGGCTGCAGTGCCGTGTGGCCCCGGGGGCTCCCACAGCCACGTGCAGGTAGCGGGACACGCTGTGAGGTGTGGAGACCTCAGCGTCCCCTTGGCCACCCCAGGAGAGGATCTCACAGTGGCACGACCAGAGCAGCCGCTACTCCACGGAGCTGCGGGACTTCAAGAACCAGGTGCTGGGGATGCTGGAGGCAGCGGAGAAGGAGCGGGAGGCGATGCGGGCGGAGGCCGAGAGCGCCGCGGTGCGCGTGGACCGGCTGGAGCGGGAGGTGGACTACCTGGAGACACAGAACCCTGCACCGCCCTGCGTGGAGGTGGATGAGACCCTGATGGAGAAGCAGGTGGCCACAGCCAAGCAGAGGAAGAATGAGAAGTACACCAAGCTGACAGGTGAGGGGCTGCCGTGGCTCCCTGTGGGGCTGATCCCATGTGGGGTTAACCCCAAGCCTTCCCAGCCCACCCAGATCCAAGTTTCCCCTGGCCATGTTCCACAGCATTGTGTCCCCGCAGGGCATCTCTCAGGTGTCTCTGGCACAAGATCCTGCATCCCCACAGCTGCCTGGGAGCCGCATCCAAGCCCCAGGCTGGAGCCCTGTGGGACAGGGCTGGGGTGAGGGTGACTCCCCTGCCCATGGCATGGGTGCAAAGGGGACTTCCCAATGCCACCAGGGCTGGGTGCATTTGCAGGGCAGTTGCCTGGGGGCTGGGATAGGACGCAGCAGGACCCATGTGGTGCCAGTGTGGGGTGGGAGTGCAGGGCCGGGTGGTTTCCAGGCTCTCATGGCTACCCCACCCTTGCAGACTGCAGCGACACCATCGCCAGCGTCAGAGCCATGAAGATCCTGAAGCGTTTCGGCAGCACCTCGGGGCTCTGGACCAAGGACGCTGCAGGGAACTCGGAGAAGATCTACGTGTTCGACGGCACCGCCAACGACACCGTGTACGTGTTCCCCCGCATGAGGGAGTTCACCCTCTTCTCCGCCACCCGCAAGGCCGCCCGCATCAAGCTGCCCTACCCCTGGGTGGGCACCGGGCACCTCGTCTACGATGGGCACCTCTACTACATCCGCCAGCAGGGCCTGTCATTCCAGGTGATCAAGTTCAACCTGGCCAACAAGACGGTGGTGGACAGCTCGGTGTTCCCGGCCGAGGAGCAGATCCCCGTCTTCGGGCTCTCCCCCTTCACCTACATCGAGGTGGCCGCGGACGAGGAGGGGCTGTGGGCCATCTACGCCACCAAGGAGGACGAGAAGAACATCTGCCTGGCCAAGCTGGACCCCGGCTCGCTGGACATCGAGCAGATGTGGGACACGCCGTGCCCGCGGGAGAACGCGGAGGGCGCGTTCGTGGTGTGCGGGGCCCTGCACGTGGTGTACAACACGCGCCTGCCCAGCCGCTCGCGCGTCCAGTGCGTGTTCGACGTCAGCGGCACCCTGGCCCCCGAGGACGCCTCCCTCGTCTACTTCCCCAAGCGCTACGGGTCCCACTCCAGCATGAAGTACAGCCCCCGGGAGAGGCAGGTCTACGCCTGGGACGACGGCTACCAGATCATCTACCGCATGGAGATGAAGAAGAAGATGGAGGTCTGAGGGGCCGCCCACTCTGCCCCATCTCCCACCACTGTGAAAGGATGAAACGCTGGATCCCCACCCAGGCCAAGCCCTTTCACACACCAGCACCAGGCCTGGGACCACCCTGAGGAACCCTGGACTAATCGAAGGAGGTTTTCTTCTCTGTGATACAATGAATAAATACTACGCAGCGAGTGCGGTCACCTGCCTGGGGGGAGCAGGGGGTGCTGGGGCCAGGCTGCCAGAGCTCTGAGCCCCACTTGGTCCCAGAGTCACCCCAAAAGGCCCTTCCCAGGGGCAGGGAGTCCATGCAGGGCTGGCTGGAGCAGCAAGTGCTGCCCAGTGGGGGACTGGGCAGGGATTTATGTTGGGGCTTTGGGGGTCTTCGGGCAGGGATTGAAGCTGGAGCTTTGGGTGAGGGTTTTGGGGGGGATTTGGGCAGGGATTGATGCTGAGGCTTTCAGCAGGTTCCTGGTCAGGGCCAGCTTGTTTTACATATACAAAACTGTGAGCAAACAGCAAAATCCCTTAATCTGGGAGGACGAAAGGAGATTGCTGTCCCATGCTGGGGCGGTGTCACAGCCAGCAGGCACCAGATGTTGCTGATTTTCTGAGTTGGTTTCTGATGAAGCACACTTGTCTTCCCCCTGCAGCCAAAGAATTGCCACCTTACGTGAGGCCCCAGATCCCCCCAGCCCCTTCCCTTTCCTGTTCCTGCACAGAGGAGCCCCAGAGGTGGTGGGACAGGACAGGGCAGGATCTGGGAGACCCTCATGGAATGGGGATGCAGCCCCCTGTTGCCACCATGCCAGGTCCTTCCTGCCCCTACAGCAACTGTCCCACATGCCCCACTTGTCCCACACCCCTGCAGGGTGCAGGATTTGGCCCATTTCAGGCCAGAGATGCTGTGGGGCCCCTCCAGAAACCCGGGTTTACTGTGATTTGTTCCTGTCACAATGTCCTGAGAGCACAGAGGGTGGATCAGGAGGTGTTTCTGTGTCGTGAGCATCCCTTTTTCCCATCAGAGGTCAATTCTGGGGACAAGCACTGAACATGTGAAGTTGTGGGCTGGGCTGGTCAGGTGGGGATTGCATCCTGCTGGTGCCAACTCGGGGATGAGAGGCCACAGAGCTGCCTGGTCACCCCAGGGAGGTACCAGCCCCATGGGGAGCACCACTGCCAAGCACCTGGGGGGATCCTGGGGCCACCAGCCCTCCCAGGGTCATGGCATGGCCATGCCACCCCCTGCCACCATAGGGCCCATTCAGCATCCCCCCATGCCCACCTTAATTCAAGCTGTCCTGCAATGTGGAGGGCACTGGGTATCTCCTTCAAGTTCTTCTGTATTATAATCAAAATATCTTCTGGTTGCATAAGAAAATCTTCAAATACGCACTTTGAATGACTGTAATTGGCTGGTGCTGAAAGTTCAACACACAGTGGAAGTCAAGCAGAGAAATTATCCAAGTGTGAAAGGCTCTGTGAACTGTCAAGTTAATTTATGGCCCCTTTCAAGATCAATAACTATGGTACCAGAAATATAATTTTCAGAAATCTCACAGTAGTAAATAATTATACTGATGATTTCTCCGTCCTGAATTAAAATTGATGGGGCAGTAATGACTCTGCACCAGAAACCATCTCGTAACCTGAACCAAGTCCTGCACAGTCTGAACCCCCTGTGACACCAGTGCTGCCCTTGGTGGGAGCAGGACAGGGTCAGACACTGCTGAGCAGCACTTGCCAAGGATCACAAAATCCTAGGATGGTTCGGGTTGGAAGAGACCTTAAAGCTCATCTCATTCCACCCCTGCCATGGGCAGGGACACCTTCCACTAGCCCAGCTTGCTCCAAGCCCTGTCCAACCTGGCCTTGGACACTTCCAGGGATGGGGCAGCCACAGCTTCTCTGGGCAACCTGTGCCAGGGCCTCCCCACCCTCACAGGGAAGAATTTCTCCCAAATATCCCATCTAACCCCTCCCCTGTTCATGTGAAGCCATTCCCCTTCATCCTGCCCCTCCATCCCTTGTCCCCAGTCCCTCTCCAGCTCTCCTGGAGCCCCTTTAGGCCCTGGAAGGGGCTCTCAGGTCTCCCTGGAGCCTCCTCTTCTCCAGGTGAGCACCTCCAGCTCTCCCAGCCTGGCTCCAGAGCAGAGGGGCTCCAGCCCTTGGAGCATCTCCATGGCCTCCTCTGGACTCATCCCAGCAGCTCCATGTCCTTCCTGTGCTGGGGACCCCAGACTGGTTTGAGTTGGAAGGGACCTTAAAGATCATTTTGTTCCAATCCCCCACCATGGTCAGAGGTGCCACCCACTAGATCAGGCTGCTCAGGGCCCCACATGCTCCCGTGGAATTTGCTTTGTACAAACACTTTGGGAATGAGAAGTAAAATGAAAAAATAACTGCAGTGCCCGATGGGCCTCTGAAGCACAGCACTTATCTCACACTCCACATCTTCAAAGTACTTCAGGAAGCATCAACTAATTAAGCCTTGGAATAACTCCTATAAAGGAGAACGGCCTTATCTTCATCTGCTGACAAACACTTAGACAAAAAACACGTTTGATCACGAAAAGTGGTTCAGCTCTGAGCTGGCTGGAGCTCATTGTAACAGGGCTGTGGGGAGCAGGTCTGGGAGCTCTTGTCCTGCTCGAAGAATCAGAATCTTCTGAGCTGGAAGGAACCCCCAGGAACCCCCAGGGATGATCCAGCCCAACCTGGCCCTGCACAGGACACCCCAAAATCCCCCCCTGTCCCTGAGGGCATTGTCAAAACATTCCTTGAGCTCTGGCAGCCTTGGGGCTGTGACCACTGCCCTGGGGAGCCTGTTCAGTGCTCAACCACCCTCTGGGGGAAGAACCTTTTCCTATGATCCAACCTAAACCTCCCTGACACAGCTCCAGCCTCTCCCTCAGGTCCTGTCCCTGGTCACAGAGGGCAGAGACCGTCCCCGAGATGTCCCCATCCAGCATCACAGACACTGTGCAGAGTGAGGGACCCCAGGGGAAGCCTGTTCCAGCATCTCTCCTGCCAGATATCCCACAGAACAGGGAGTTGGTCATGGGAGAGAGGAGCAGCAGGGATGCAGGAACATGTTTGCCCTGGGATGGAAACACCCCCCCAACCACCCCAACCACCCCCCCGGGCACCGCGCCGGGTCTGCCACTGTGAATGCCAGAGCTCATCTCCTGCCAGGGGTTATTGATTCCCCTTTTTTTTCTTCTTTAAATATTTATTGACCCCATTAGGAGAAAGCAAAGGTTGTTCCACAGCTGGGGGGCTGTTGTGCCACAGCTGTCAGGGCCCTCAGTGCCCTCCCTGGTTAATTCTCCCCACCCACTGCCCAGCCCTGTCCAGGGCCCCAGTGGGAGCAGCAGCAACATCCAGCCCTGCCCATGGGAGGGCCCAGGCTCCCTCAGTGGGATCCAGGAATCCCTGGAAGAATGCAGGGACCCTGAGTTGGATGTAAGGACCCCTGTGGGATGCAGGAACACAAGCAGGATGAAGGACCCTGGCAGAATGCAGGGATCCCCAGTAGGATGCAGGAACCCTGGCAGGATATAGGGACCCTGTTGGGATGCAGGGACCCCCAGCAGGATGCAAGGACTCCAAGTGAGATGAAGGGATCCTGGCAAGGATGCAAGGACTCCCAGCAGGATGCAGGAACACAAACAGGATGCAGGGATCCCAGTGGGATGCAGGGATCCTGGCAGGATGCAAGGACCATGGCAGGATGCAGGGACCCTGGCAGGATGCAGGGATCCCAGTGGGATACAGAGATCCTGGTGTGATGCAGGGATCCTGGTGTGATGCAGGGATCCTGGTGTGATGCAGGGTCCCCTCATGGGATGCAGTCATCCTGGAGGGATGCAAGGACTCCCAGCAGGATGCAGGGACCCAAACAGGATGCATGAACTTCAGTGGGATGCAGGGATCCCACAGGGCTGTTTCAAACCCCTCTGTCCCACGTGGAAATGGGTTTTTGTGGCTGCTCCCAGTTGCCCTGCTTGGCCCCAGCCCCAGGCTGCTGTGTCTCTGCCCTCCCAGCTGTTCCTGCTGAACTAACAGATTTCCAGGAAAATTCAGCCTTGTTCAGGGCCAGCAGTGGCAGAGATTCCATGGCCTTCCAGTCTGGCACTGGGCAGGTTACCTGGAGCCAACGTGGGCAGACAACCCCACTGAAGGTTGTGAAAAACCTTCATTCCTCCATCCCTCAGAGGAGTTGGCTCTGGGACAAGGATTGTTCCTGTTCCCCCCATCCATGCAGCAGCAGGAGGTGGCTGGTGGCCCCACACCCCGACCCCGCAGTGGGACCACTGCTTTCCAAAACGAGGGGTTAGTGGAAAATATGCTGATGGGGCTGCTCCAGAAGTCACAGCCTTCCCTGGGAGTCTGCAGCTCCTCGTGCTTTAATTGCCAACTACTTTATCTCTTTAAAGAAGAGCCTCTATAAGTAATAATCCCTTTCATCTCTGCTCCTCTTGAAAAATACTCCTCTTTGCAAGGCAATTTGGTCAAGTAAATTGAGAAGTTGTGTTATCAGTGGGAAAGAGAAAGTGAGATCTTTGGGCTAATTTTTTCTCCTTTGTCTAATTCTCAAGGATATTGACTCTTTTTTCCCTCCCTGACTCTTTTTCAGCTCACAGGAGCTATTGATAAAGTGAAATGGTTCTGGATGTCCTATTAGAAACACTGGAACTAAAATTAAAATCAGGCAACTCAAACAAGTGTATAATGAAGCTGCCTTTGTATTGAAACGGGAAGGGGGGGATAATTCTCCATTTGATACTTTCTTAATGGCTGGTTGGCAACTCTAATCACTGGGGTTTGAGTTCCAACAGGTGTTTCTGCCCACAGAACATCTGGTTGAGGTCGAACTCCTCACACATGAATCAGGAGGCAGCAAAGCACTTTCCAGCCAAGGATTCCCAGCAGAGCTGGGAGGACACTGGAGTTCGGGATGAGCTCGGATGTGCCAAGAAGGACATGGGATGGCAGCAGCTCTTTTACAGCCCTTTGCATTTCCTAATGAAAATGTAGAACAAGCAAAACCAGTTTCACCTGAAGTGCTTCCTGACGTGGAGACGCTCACCTTCCTCTGCAAGTGGGGTCTCCTGACGGATTACAGGGATTTGGGAAGTCTGTGCTCCAGCACAGCTCTGTGCTAGTTCCAGTTTTGGCATTGTCAGTGAGCCTGGGGTCCTGCAAGGCAGTGTGGGGACAGGAGGGCTCTGGGGGTGCAGGTGCAGGGACAGGATCCATGAGGTGCCAGGGGAGGTTTTCCTGGGATGTTTGGATGAGGGATGACCCTCACCTGGAGCTGGTCTGACTGGGGGTGCTCAGCCTGGGGAGGGGGAGCATCCCAGGGGGTCCCCTCATCCACAGCCTTTCCTGCCTGGGGGAGATGCTGGTGCTGATGCTGAGATTTGAGGACGAGCACTTTGTGCCCCAGCTGGGTTCAGACTGACCCCACTTCCCCCAGCCCCACTGTTCCTCCTCGAACACCAACCCCAGCTCTGGCTGTACTTTCCATGGCACAGAGCTCCCCTCATCCCTCTCCAGCCCCCCAAGCCTCCCCCAGCACTAACACCCCTGCACTCCCCCCTTCCTTTTGCCCTGTCAGAGCAGATGTGCTGCAGCCCAAAGGGACAGAGGTGCAAATTCCTTTTAAAAAGGTGAATTCTGCAGGATGTTGTGGTCTGTGCCCCCTTGCCCCAGCTAGGTTGGGGTGCTCAGGCTCCTCTCACCCCTCCCAGTGCTGTCTGTTCCTTCCTTCCCTCTTGACAGGACGATTAAAAATAAACTCTTCAAACTGGGAGCTCTCAGCCCTGTCAGGGGAGCGGTGCCTCGTGACGCACCAGTATTTCAATATTTCAGTATTTTCTGGGCAGTTTCACTCACTGACAGATTTGTGCAGTTATTTTGGTGCTCTGACCAGGATGGATAATTCCGTGTGCTCTTGTGCTGGTTTAAAGGTAAACCAGCAGGGGAAATGAATCCAACTCAAAAGAGAGATTATAAGTCAGAATAACAATTTCATAAAATAATACAATAAATACGATTACATGGACAAACAATTGGTTTTAACCCACAAAACCCAAATGTATAACCCAGCACCCTGGGGCATGAACAGAGTCGTGTTCTTTGGGCCCCCTGAGTCCAAAGGAAAAGGAGAGGGGAAAACCTGTTGGTGAGAGTGCTGGTGCAGTCTGGGCAAGGGTGGTGGTTGCAGTCTGGTTGAGAGCAGTGATCTGCAGTCTTCCTCTGCACCACGAGTGGTTAAAAAAGTCCCAAGACTCCAAGATTATATATCCTCAGGTTCAGGCAGGAATGCCCAGTACCTCCCTCACAATGGGTATGAGGACAGGAGCACCCTCCTGTCTCTCAGGCCTCTGAACACCCAGTTTACAGCCTGAGGGGTCAGGGCTGCTCTGGGCAGAGGGTGTAAATGGTTCATTGATAACAGTTTCTGGGAGATGGCATGGAAGGCTCTAGAATACCCAGTTTTGGGTTACACCCATCCAGTGATGAACTGGTCCCAGCTGTTCTAACTAGGACACTGCCCCAGTTTGTGTCTCCATCCCATCCAAGGGGGACGTTGCTGACCCCAGCACAGCCCACCCCGACAGCTCCCCCCAGCCCGAGGATTTCACGCACCCTGCAAAGTCTACATGATTTCACCAGGATTTTCTCTGGGGTGTTATTATTACTAATGCTATTATAGCAAAGTTGTTTCCCGAGGACAGAAAAGTACCAGCTCAGCTATTCAGCTAAGCAGTTCTTTAATTTCTTTCCTCTCAAAAATCAGCTCCCCGGAGCCTTTCTGGAATGGATCTGAATTTTCTGCTTAATCCCTCTTCCCGAGGGCAGAAGTGCTGAGGGGGTGCAGTGACTCTCCCTGGGAAAGGAGGCTTTGGGGTCCCTTTCCCAGTGCTTTGCTGGCTGCAGCTCAGGGATCGTGAGTCAGCTCCAAGAAACAGAAGATGCAGTTCTGTTTGTCTCTTGGCCTCCAAGTCCCTCATGTCCAGCTGGGACGAGGCACCAAGTGAAGCACCAAATTTGGGGTCTCCAGCCCGTCCTCTCTGCTGGAGAAGGACAAGTGGTGCAGGCAGGGCAGGTGCCCTGCTCTGCCCAGGGGCTCCAGCTCCCACATCTGGGGCTCTGGGGTGACACAAGGACTCAGGACCTGGGAGGGTTGGAGCAGTTGCCCCCCCAGCACAGCACCCCTGGCTGTGCCAACGCTCCTGCTGCAGGTGGCTGAGGACCTGGAGGGAGATATAACCATGGTAACTGTGATTATCCCGGGGAAATTGCTGCCGTTACCACGGAGGGAAGGTCAAAACAAACAGAAATTATCAATTTTTCTCTTTCTAATAAAATGCAGGAGTGTGTTATTGACTCACTAATTGCTCAGTTAAATGCATTTCTCCAAAATTACCTCCTAACCCTTGTAAATGAAAATGATGCAAAGATTAGCACTTCCGTGGAATTGCTCAGGGAAGGAAAAATGAAAGGTCTGATTCCCTGCCCATGGCAGGGGGCTGGAACTAGATAATCTTTGAAGTCCCTTCCAACCCAGACCATTCTGTGATTCTATGACTCCCTTTCAACCTAAAATTGCTCCAAGCCTTGCAACCTTGGATTCTTGGCAGCCAGAGAGGCCACGGAGCCCCTGCAGAAAATCCCTGCTCACAGCTTGGCTCTAAATTGTCAATTCTTCCCCGACTGCAGTTTTTCTGGAAATCAGGGGTTTAAATGAGAAGCATTCTTCCCCAACTGAGCCCTCTCCGATGTCAGTGTCAGCCACCACCTCCTGCCATCCCCGACCCGAGCTCGCCTCGGAAATTGGAATGTTCAGCTTGTTAGAGAATAAATGAAGAAAGAAATGTAATTTAATCAAGAGACATCAATACCAATAAGTCCCATGAAATCTGGCACAGCTGGGGCGCAGTGTCATCATCCCCTCGGATGTTCAGGTCTGGGCTGGCAAACCAGGCAATTCCAGCTGCATGTTTGCACTGCTGGCCCTTCCATTCTCCCCTTCTCTTTTTCCACAGGCTTGGAGAAATGTGCGGATTTAGGAAATAATCACTTTAATTGCATCATCAGCCCCGTTCCTGCTGCTGGGAACTCTGGCTTTGGGAATGGCAGCAGCATCCAAGAACCAGCACGGGTGGCATCACCTTGGAGGGACGAGCTTGAAAGGCTCCTGATCCATCCCAGCACCAGCCCAGTTACCTGAGAACCCAACAGAGCTGGATCCTCCCTCCCAGGATGGCATTTGGCCAGCCCCAGGATGGCATTTGGCCAGTCCTGAGGCACCAGGGATGCTCCCACTGTGCAGCCCGAGGAGGAGAATCCTCTGTCTCCATGGGATGCTCCCTCCCTCTTGGCCCTGTGGAGGATCCTGGTGGCCTGAGGAAGGAGGGGAAAATTCCCTCCCTGCTCACCACACAAGGACCAGCTGGTGCATCCCTGCAGAGGGGCTGCTCCACCAGGACAGGGCAGAGCCCACACAGGGGGCAGCAATTAGAGGCTCATTAGATAAAGCCGAGGTTATGCAACTGGCAGGAAGGTCCTCCTGGTTTCTGTAACCATCACGTCCTAGAAAAACTGCATTAATTCCTCCCTGGGAGGAGGGAGCTGTGCCTGGAGCTGCTCCAGGGGATTTTCAACCTGCAGCACTGTGCTGGACTGGGGTCCTGTGGCACAGGAAGGGCCCTGTGGGATGGGAATGGTCCTGTGGGACCAGAGTCCCCACTGGGCTGGTGCAGAGAGTGGATCTGGGAGAGGGAGATTGGTGGGGTGTCCATGGTTGGGGCTGGAGGGGTGGTCTCAAGGAAATCAGCAGAGCAATGAGCAAAAATGAGCAAAATCCTCTTTCATTTCTGTGAGCCATCCGAGAGGGAAGCCAGCAAACCGACTTAATTAAAAAATTACTGCTCCTCCACTGTGTCCCTCCTGACGGCAGAGAAACCCTCATCTCCGGCAGTTCGAAATGGAGAGGGATGAGCAGCTGCTAATGGGAGATTAGGAGAAATCTTCCACTTTGGAAGCAATTAACGAGCCAGAAAGTATTTACATATGTGAATTGGATGGCTGGCTCCCCTTTCCCAGCCGCTGCTTTGCTGGGGGATGTTTCTCTGCCCGTCTGGGCTCTGGATGTGCCTCTGACCGATGTCCCAAACCCCCCCAGGCTGCCCCACACCCCGTCCCCACGGGATGCCTTAGGGGGTCCAGCGTTGTGATCCACTCCCAACACCTCCTCCGGCTCCAGGAAGAACCAGCCAGGAAAATGTCACTCTGGAATTGGGGTGGTTTTGTCCCCTAATCCCATTTTTGCCGGTTATTCCCGGTGCTGCAGGTTACCAGGGCTGCACTTGGCTTTGATGCTTCCTGTTCCCACGGCAACAGGACATGCTCTGGGCTTGCCTTGACCCATCCAGGTACTTTATTAGCTTTAACGAACTGTATTTTTAATAGAACCCTACACTGGGGTTTTGAAATAGATGTGCTTTAAATACCATGTTTTTAATTACGACTGACATGGGAACGTAAGATATATAATTATATTTGCATGACTAATGCACTGTCTTAAAAAAAAAAAATATATATATATATATAAAGCTGTAAAATATAATTACAAATTATCTTTAAGAAAAGTCCAGGGAAAAAAAAGAAACCAACATTTCCTTTACATCCAAGTAGCATTGCAGCTGAAGGCTTGCAGGGTTTGGGAGCCAGGCAGAGCTACCAGGATGCCTCTGGCTCTTGGACAAGGATATGTCAGTCCAAAGATCCAGACAAAGATCCAGACAAAGATGCAGACAAAGGCAAAGATCCAGAATTTCTAAGCCTGTGCATGTGGAAAGAAGAGCCAAAACTCCAGTTCACCTGCAGCTCTGGCTCCCTGACAAGGCAGATTTTGGGGTGATGCTCACCCCAGTAAAAGAGCAAATTATGTTACCTTTTATTGCAAAATGAACCGTAGAATCCCAGAATGGTTTGGGTTGGAAGGGACCTTAAAGCTCACCCCATTCCCCCCCTCCCATGGGCAGGGACACCTTCCACTAGCCCAGGTTGCTCCAAGCCCTGTCCAACCTGGCCTTGGACACTTCCAGGGATGGGGCAGCCACAGCTTCTCTGGGCAACCTGTGCCAGGGCCTCCCCCCCCTCACAAAGAACAATTTCTCCCAAATATTTAGTCTAAATCCACCCTCCCGCAGTTTAAGAACCATCCCTTCTTGTCCTACCACAACAGGCAGGGATAACCCAGGTGTCCTGGGCTCTGGAGATCACCTGGAGCTGGTGCAGGATTCCCAATGCTGGGATGTGAATCCCAGCCCCGTGTGCCCCAGCAGCAGCTGGGTTTGCTCACCCGGGAGCTGTGGCTCCACACAAATGGCAGAGTTTCTAGTCCCAGGGAGAACATCCTTGTGGGATGCATTGTAACTAGGAATGGGATCCCTGCCCTGGCATTTAAATAAGTGCACAACTCTGCTGATGTCTGATGGCAGGAGGAATGATGAGGGCACTGGCAGAGAAAACCTCTGGCAAAATGAGATTGAGAAGTCTGGGGTTGCCTAATTAGAGAGATAATTAGGATGGCAAATAACAGAAGTGGTAAAAATGAAGAACAAATAGAGGACTGAGATCAGGATCTCCAGGATCAGGACTGTGCTTTTCTGCAAGGAGCTATATATAATTTTCTGTCTAATTTATTATCTTGTAAGTGAAGATAAAAGTATCTGTGCTGACGTTACTTGACCTAAAGACTGAAGCAGGATTGGGACGTGCTTGGGATTGAATGGATGTGATTCCATGCTCTTTATAGGCTACTCAGGAATTACATGTAAATAAAAGGTTTTGGAAGAAACAGGAAAAAAAATAAAATTGAAAACGAAGCACTCAAAGCTGGTCCTGCCAGAGAGCTGAGCCCAGGGTGGGCACAGGGCACCTGGAGTGACCCACATGACCAAAAACATCCTGAGGAATAAGTGATCCCCAGCTGTGGGGACACAGAGCCAGCCTCAGTATGGCAGCTGTGACACACACAAACACTGTCAGCATCAATATTGAGGTTAAATTTATTGCTCAGTTGTTATTTTTTTCCCTAAGATAATTACAGAACATGTTGATTTATTTCTTAAAACCCTCAAAAAACCCCAGTTGTTTTCTTCCTCCCTGTCTTTTGTGCGTGTGTGTTATTTGCCAACCTGTGAGTAGTATTCCATAATTAGAAATTAAGGGCCACTTTTGGAGAATAAATATAAATTGTTATGACAAGACTCCTCTCTTTGCCAAACAAATGTGTTGCTGATGTATGAAAAGTAAAATTCACACAATAATGTGATCAGTGGGAAGCCAATAACAGAGAATATCACCCTGGCTTGGTATTAGGAAGAAATTCTTCCCTGGGAGGGTGGGGAGGCCCTGGCACAGGTTGCCCAGAGAAGCTGTGGCTGCCCCTGGATCCCTGGAAGTGTCCAAGGCCAGGTTGGACAGGGCTTGAAGCAACCTGGGCCAGTGGAAGGTGTCCCTGCCCATGGAAGGGGGTTGGAATGAGATGATCCTTAAGGTCCCCTCCAACCTCAACCATTCTGGGATTCTATGTCTGAAATTCACTTTCCACTGGACGTTTTTCACTTTTTTTTTTCATGTACAAGTTGTTTTGTTCTCAGGTCAGTGAAAGGGCACATGCCTGGGACAGTTCCCAGCCCTCTGATCCCTCACAAGGAGCTGTGCAATGGACCCGTGGGATTTCCCTTCTCTCTGTGTCCCCACCCTTAAACCAACAGTCCCCACATGGCCACCCTCACTCCAGTGTCTCTCACTCTTCCTGCACTCAGTCAGACTTTTATGAAACTGGAGATTGTGAGACTAAAACTATAACAGAAAGAGGGGGGAAAAAAATAAGAGGAAGGTCTGGGAATGCTCCATGTGTTTATTTTGCTTGCAGAACTCAATAAAATAGACTATTCATTTGGGGCTGCTTGCAGCAGCATCCTCCCCTCTGCAGAGAGTTTCAAAGGAGTCCCACCATGGCCAAGCATCCCGTGGGATGTGGCCCTGTGGTGACCCTCCTTATTTTGCTTGGAAATAATTGAAACTTCTCTGTGAGTTACTGTTCCGTGGTTAAGAGCAGCAAGGAAAGTGAAGAGCAAGAAAACAACTTAACTAACCGTGGGATGGCACTTGTTCCAGGCTCAGCTCCTTCTCGGAGCTCTAATCCCCCCCACCGTGGATGAAAGGGAAATGTTTGCACTCGTGGTGGTGGAGTTTGTCCCCGTGAGTGTGACCAATCTCCTCGAGGGGCTGCAAGGAGGAGATGACAAACACACAATGGGTTGATTATCCCCTCGCTGAGGGGATGTGGCAAAACCTCAGCACTGAAAATCCCAGTGCAGGGGGGCTGAGCCCCCCCAGGCGTGGGTGTTATTCACTAACGGGAGATCCAGTTTTCCAGTAACTCGAGTGACAGCCAGTATTGAGTGCAAATTGATTATCTGTGTGAAGCCAGGATTAAAAATAGCAGCTCTGTGTCAAACCCCACGTATGTTTTGACTAAATCCTAGATAACAAGAGGAGTGGATAACCCTGAGGAGAGCCAGGATTAAAGAAGAAAAGGGTTTGAGTGGGCTGGTGCAATTAAAAGATTGTCAAGTGCCATCAGCCAGGACTGCTGTGGCTTCTTCTGGGGGTGTCCTGCTCTTTGGTCTGCAGACCTGCCAGGGGCACTGCCCGTTCACAGCACTGCTCACCTGAGGCTCAGCTCAGGCCAAGGTTCTGGGGGTTCACGGCCAGTGTTTGACCCACCCAGACAATTATTTTCAGTGGTTAGAGCCTTTTTCCTGTACTGAGACCTGGGACATTCCCAGCAAGGATGGGTGGTCTCAAAAAGGGTGTCCTCCCCTCTGTTCCTGGGTAGAAGCCCACAGAGCCCTTTGTGCTGGGAAGCTAAAGCAGTTTTGCCACTTTTTTTTTGTTTCAATGAACTGCAAGTGCTTGAAATACATTTTTTTTTTCCTCCTGCAACTGGTGCTGACTGTTCCCCAAGGGGTGGTGTGACTGTGCCAGCCCAACCAGGAGCTGCAGAGCTTATGTCTGCTCCAAATGACGCCGTCTGCCCTTGCCCTCCCTCACGCCATCCCAGGCTCTGTCATTAGCACATTTTATGGCATCCACTGTGATTACTGCAACCATCCAACACCACAGATCACACAATGACTGCTTTCACAAGAGGAAATATTTCACCAGGCAAGGCGGCACTTACAAACAAAATAATTTTATTGAGTTTCTGCTCCTATAGCATGTGGCACGTAAAGAGAATTAAGACACAAGGTGTGATGAGAAATGATGTATTTACCCTTCACTGCACGCAGGATTCATCTCACCCCCAAGCAATGCAAACACCCCTCTCTGCCAGCCGTGATGTGCAGTGAAGGATGATGTGGTGACATTTAGGAAAATGGAAGCTGAAGTTGACCTGAGGATTGTGGCTGATGAAAGCAGTTCTGATAACCCTGATGGGAGGAGAACCGGCTGCCTCGCTCGCAAATTTTACCTCGAGAACCAAAAATATTTGCTTTTACTTAATTTCATTAGGGTGGAATAAACAGCACTGAAGCACTCCTTAACTCAGAGAAAAATCCACGATGAGAAAGTGTCCAAAATCCACAGCTGGCTGATAAAGATCAGCTGATTTAGCTGCAAAGCCAGTACTTGGGATGTTATAACTTCATTTTTGGCCTCTGCAACCAAGGAACCAGCAAAGCTTCATTTTTTTTTCCCAAAACTTGACCTTCCTCCAGGATTTGGGCCCTAGAAACTTTATTCCTGGGGGAAGTGCTGACAGGAAGTCCAAGAAAAAAGTTTGGAAGCTTTTTTTTTTTTTTTTTAGTATTGGTCGTGTTTCCCTTTCCCCTTTGATTCACCCTTTATTATTTGGGTGATGTATGAAATAGAGATCCAGTGGTCATGCAAGGATATCACCTATTTCTGTAACATCTTCCCCCTTTTAATTCTGAATCCCACTTTTGGCAGCACCATTCCCTCCACTCCAGGTAACGTGGTGATGGATAGGGGGGATGAGCAGCAGCTACAAAGGGCTCTGAAGAAACTGTTCATGCAATTAACTCTGGGGAGACTTCAAATACAGGGGGGAAAAAAAAAACCAGCTTTCCCCCCCTCCCCCTCGAGGAATCAACAGCATTTTTTTATATATGACAAAAGGAATTTGGGATACACACTGCACACACTTCTAAGAGCTCATGGACACCTCTACATGAACAGGAAACCCGGGAACACTCTGCTGGGTTGGGGCTGACCACGAGGACAGAGCTGCTGGCAGGTTGGAAGAGTCTCTCCCATCTTCTGCCACGGCTCTCCCAGCGATGTCCCCTCTCCTGGCCCCCTCTGCTCCCTGCAGACACACCCTCTCACTTGTCCAGCCTTCGTGGACACTAAAAACTATTTTACACGTTATTTTACACACCAAACTTCCAGCTCATGTCTCAGTCCACCTCCTTCCTCTGGAAACAGATCCACACAGTAAAAAGCCACAAAAATAACATCACCTTGGGAGACATATTAGACAAAAACATATTTGACCACAAAACGGGTTTCTACCTTTACTCACGCAGGAACAACTAGACCAGAAAGTCCCGCTGCTGCCACCGCCACTCAGCAATCACTGAGACTGTGGGCCAAGGGCAAAACCAACTTGGATTAGTCCCATTTTGCTCTCTGTGCTCCATCTCACGGTGTGGGGGGTGGTTTGGGAGAGGGACAGGAGCCCTGGCTGTCGAAGCTCGCTGCCCGGCCGTGCCACTGGGAGAGGAAAGAGAAAACAAGCCTAAGCAAACAGAAATTATTTGGGATTCTTCCCTGTGCCACGCCGCCTGTATCCCATTCCTCGGCATTCCACACCGCCTGTATCCTGTTCCTCAGCATTCCCACCCCATCCCTGCACTGCTCTGCCCGTCTCCTGTCCCACCTCATTCTCATCTTCTCTACATCTTCCAACTTATTGGATGCCCGTGTTTAGCAGCTCAGGAGGAACTACTGAACAATTTGCTTTATTGCTTTGTAAATCAATTCCCAATTGTGAGGATTCCTCATGAAAAAAAAGGAGGGAAAATAAACAGTTTCTGTGCTTGCTGTGAAGACAAAGCGGTCTCAGTTCAGCTTTCGGCTCTTTCTTGCTTTATTGCCGTTGTCTTTTTGGGTTAGAAATACTGTCTAATCTCAAAAGTACTTGAGTCTTTCCAGTCTGGTAATTTTACTCCACAGCAGCTCTGTCCACAGCAACAGAGACATTTCTCAAAGGGAAAATCAGATCAGAGAGTCAGTGGATGGAGCAAACATTATTTTTTTTTTGCCGTACTTATGGGATCATAAATTATTAGTCATCTGCCTTGGGGGCTATTATTACAATTCAAACCCATTTCTCCTCAAGCTTTTGAGTACTTGCCCATCTCACCATCTTGTTTTATTAAATTCAAATGACAAATGATAGACATCTCCCAGAGACAACGGGAGGCATAGAATTTCCACCGCTTCCTTCTCCCCCCCCGGATCAACTCCCTCCTCTCCTGCATAAGCAGAAGCTCTTTGCTGGCTGATATTAATGCTCAAGCATGTATGAATTTCATTTCTCTGGGTGAAAGCCCACTTGGGAAAGCAGGCTTCGCCCTCGCCTTGGCAAAGGCATCTCAAAGAAGCGTAATTGGAGATGAGAGGACAGTTGTGTGGTGCTTGCAGGGAGGCTGAGCAAGGCAAACAGCCACCTGCAGATGCTCCATGGGTCTGGAGTGGTCAAGAATTTGGCCAGTTTCCTTCCCCAAAGAGTGTAAAAGTAACTCACTCCATAGGTGTGCATTAAACTAATTTCATTAAATTAATTGCATTAAATTAATGAATGAAGAAGCTGGGAAGCTTGTCCTTCCAAACGGGAAGCTTTAAGGTAAGCAAACACTTTCTCCTACTTTTCTCATGTCAAATGTATTTGCTAAAATCCCTGAGGAACTGATGATGGATACAACCTCCTGATTGGAATTACCACCAAAGGGGCAGACTGCAGAAATTCCAGCAGCAACAGGCTTTTGGCAGAGCCTTCTCCGTGCCCCCTGCCTTGTTCTGTCTGCAGGGACAGTGACAACGTTGCTACTCCAAAAATGTGATGAAAATTTTTCCAAGAGTAGGTTCAAACGACGGGAGAGGAGCCTGGAGATATTTTTCCTCCCTTCAATTAGAAAAGGTGAACCGTGCATTGTGCAATGAACAGCCAGAAACCAGGAGCACTTCCATCAGAGCCAAACAGGCCCAAAAGTCTGGAAGAGCTTATCTTTAAAGATAAACGGTTATTCTTCGTGACTTGGCTCTCAGCAGAGTTATCAGTTTTTATCTGGAGAAATGTTTTAAACAAATAAATGCTCCCCTGCTGGATGTCAGAGGCACTTGGCAACATCAAAGGCCCGTTTTGCATCGCGCTGATGATGCTCCTCCTCGATATCAGAGTTTGTCTCCCACAGACAACAGGGGAAAAACTCCTATTTTCAGAAGTTCCCTCCGAAGTCTGGGAGAACAAGCTGTAATTTTGTATTTCCCTTTCTGGACACATCACTTGACCTGGCTGATGGGAGTTTTGGGAAATGAAGAGGGAACAGCAATGAGTGGGATGGTTGAAGCACCCGGGGAGGCCAAGCAGGTGCCACCAGACCTCGGGGCTGAATGATGGGAACAAGCCGTGCTGAGGGGGAGAATTTATTGTCAGAATAACTCCACAATGCAGCAGCAAGTGGGATTCTCCTCTTCTGCTCAGAAACTCGCCTTCTGAACATCTGTGTGAGGAGGGTAGTACTTAGAAGCTTGTAATTAATGATTCATTTGCACATGTTCTCCATGTTCTCTTGTTAATGATGATGGTCATTAGAGAAGTGCAGTGATTATGGTTTGTTATTCACTGTTGATAAATATGGAGCAACCAAAGACATGATGTGCATCAGAAGCATTTCCCTAAAGGCTCCAGAAATGGAGGAGAAGGGAAGAGTGAGTGACACCAACTCACAGAGGAAGGGTCCAAATCACATTTTCAGCACTTAGAAATGAGGTTTCTGGGCCATGTTAGCCCAGCACTGTGGTGGGACAGGCTGATGCTGGCCAGGTCCTCATGGTGGACAGTCCAAGAACCATGTCCACAATGCAGGAGGAGGCCAGTGGCCCGGCCTGGGGTGTCCAGCACCTCTCTCCATCCATCCAACACCACTGTCCATCCATCCATCTGTCCTGTAGCTCTCTGGCAGGGTGAGGGGGCCAGGGCTGGGTGGTGTTTTGAGCTGTGCTCGAAATACGGTGGCAGCTCCTTCTTTTGGCCGGAGCTTTTCCAAGGTGCACCAGGCAGGGCAGTGCACGTGTTGGTTAGCAAAGAAATTCCAGATTCCCCCCCTTTCCTCCAGCTCTGAGCTGTGGGGAGGGGGCTGGGACACCCAACCATGGAGCAAACAGCTCCACTCATCCACTTCTCAATTTAGGCATCAAAAAGACACTTCAATCCCAGCTTTGTCGCCTTCGGTGTGAGGTCAAGCACTCAATCAGGGAAGGCACTGATGTGCAGCAGAGGCCACTGCTGATGGTCACAGACCACCAGGAGGATCAACTAGAAAGCAAACGCTCCATTTGCTGGCGCCCAGAACAAACAGCCTGGAAGATGAAGATGCAAATGAAGACAAAGATGAAAGTCATGAAGACAAAGATGAAGATGATGGCTCAGCACAGCCTGAGTTCACCCCCACAGGGGTGAAGAAGGGATGGAGGGCCACTCAGGGCAGAGGGGCAGGGGAGCCCACAGAGCCTGGATGGATGGAGCAGCCTGCACCAGACCCAGAGCTGAGGCCACAGGACCAAAAAGCCCAAATTTCTTTTCAAAAAATGCCCAAACTCATACAGAAAAGATGATGGAAAAGATGATGCAATAACTTGTAACCAGCAAATACCATTTCCCATTAATTTCTCTCCGGGAGCCTGTGCCTTTTCTGTTTGGTCTTTTTTTTTAGGCTGCACTAGGGATTTGCAGACAGCAGTGCTAAAACCTAAAAGGGCAAATAAACACAGGGACCATTTGCTTGCTGGCTCTGTGCACCAATTTGTGGCAGAAATACCAGAACAGATGATCAGAGGGTTTTTTCGTTCCTTTTAAGCAGAGCTCCTGACCTGTGCACTGGGGGGTGAAATGATTCACTCAGGTTTTTTTTCCAAAGTCTTGGGGGCTCAGCCATGGTTTTCAAAGTATTTTTTAGAAGGTGAGTCATCTTACATGTCTGCCCCTTGCTTTCTCTGCGTTTCATCATAATAGTGATGTCTTTTTTTATTTTTCCTAGTGATCATGAAGAACTTTAGAAGAGTTTTCTTTCAAAACCCCGACTGCATCTGAAAAATAGTGTAGTAAAGCCATAAAAGCTATAACCCAGAGAAGAAACTCCTGCCCCCGGGTCAGACACAGCAGCTGGTGTCACCTTACAGACACCACAGACCTTGAGCCAACTGATCAAATGATGGACCACAGTTCATTTATGCTCAAACCCCGTGGTCTCCAGCTCCCTGTGGCTGTGGGAGGTGGCACATGGATCCTGCCCAAACATGGCTCGTGTTCCCACTGCCAGGTTTTCAGCATGGCAAGGTCAGTGAAAGCCTTTTGCTGCTCACCAGTAAAAGGCAACATTACCACTAAACACAAGTGGCACATTGCTTTAATTCTGCTTCCATTTGCACCAGTTCTGGCCTGTGTGGTTACTCCTGATTTGCAGTGGTGAGCTCACAGAAAGTCCCCATGAGTGTGAATTTTCAGGTGTCCATTGTCTGATAGATCCATCTGACATCCATCTCCACTGTGTCTTCAACTAAAATATTAATTGCCAGGTTTTCCCACTGGGTGATACCCACCTGGGCTGGGATAGAGAGCACTGAGCACAAACTGCCTTCTTAGTCACAGGATGATTTGGGTGGGAAGGGACATTAAAACTCATCCCATTCCACCCCCTGTCATGGGCAGGGACACCTTCCACCAGCCCAGGTTACTCCAAGCCCTGTCCAACCTGGCCTTGGACACTTCCAGAGATGGGGCAGCCACAGCTTCTCTGGGAACCTGTGCCAGGGCCTCCCCATCCCTTCTTTTTAGAGGAAAGAGCAGATTTCAAAGAAACAAAGGGTTTGATTCACTAAATCAGACTCACCCAGCCCAGTATCTGCCTTCCAGTGCAGCTCAGTATCTGAACCTCAAGGGGAAAATAAGATGCTTTTTGTTAAGTGCCTATTCTCTGGCTTTGAGAGAAAATACTTCCTTAGCCCCAGATGCAGTGGGAGGTTTTATTGCCTTTATTATCTTATCACTGGCCACAAATGCTGGCTTTCTTCTCATACCTGAAGTGTCAAGAGCGTGCCTGCCCTTTTCCTCTTCTCTCTCCTCCAGAAATTATGACCTAAATCAGCCAGAGCCAAAGAGCTCTATAGGAGCGTGAGAAATTGGAGTGCAAGGAGGGAGAAAATGCTAGAGATGGTCAAAATGGTACCCAGGCATTTCAGCCCTATTTTATCATCTGGGGCTGCATCAAGTGAGTCTCTTTCTCTGGAGATGCTTAGAGCAATTACATTTGTTCTATTTATTCTCCCTCAAAGGCTCGGAGATGAGTCAACAGAAAAATCTTTTAGGATGAAAAATTGAAACTTGAAATAGGCAATATCCCTGGACAATTTGTTCTGCAATCAGAGCAGCATTCTCTTCCCTTACTGCTCTCAATCTCTAATTTAAAAAGAAAAAAAAATAAGAAAAATAAAAAAAACAAGATGTTAACAGTCACATCTGTAAATACAGTTTCTCTCATCCTTGCTTGAGAGCTGGAGGAGCTATTTCGAGGCAACACAGAAATACTTGTTTTCTGGAGTTCATTTCTGGTGAGAAAATTCCCTCGTCTCCTCTCAGAAAATCCCAGGCGAGGGGAGAAGCTCTCTGAAAGCCTGGAACCGGCTCACTCATGCCCAGAACATGCATCAGAAGGGAAGAACAGCCCCACACACCTCTTTGAAGGACTTCTTCACCTCCACCAAGGGGTGCCAGTGCGCGATGGGCTTGCGGGGGTACGCCAGCATCTCGTTCCAGTGGTCCCTGCCCAGCCCTTCAGCGTTGACCCCCACGCGGCAAACCCCGATGATCTCGTTGTGCCCCACCCTGAGGGACGACAGAGAAGCAACACAAACACCTCTCATCACCTCTCTCGCTCTGCCCAAGTTGCCCAGCCGAGGTTTGGCCCCCGGCGCTGGTGAGAGGGGCTGTGGGGGCTGCACAGGGACAGGCTGGTCACGCCTGGCACTGCCAGCACAGCCAGCCCCAGCACAGCCAGGCACTGACAGAACAGTTAGAGCAGCTTTTGAACTGTCTGAACTGCAGATCAGTCCAGACACAGGACCTGGAAGGATGTTTGTGTAGTTGTGGACAGCAAGAATAAGTGCAAGTGTAATTCATACACCAGTTGCTGCTCAGACAGAGACTGTTTGCTTTCCAAAGTGGGGTGATGGGTTGCAGGACAAGTAAATAACAAAGGGGAACACAGGACTCGTGAGGGGAAGAAGAGGGACAGGCACTGATCTCTTCTCTGTGGTGACCAGTGACAGGACCAGTGAAGGAATGGCTGGAGCTGTGCCAGGGCAGGGTGAGGTTGGATCTCAGGAAAAGGTTCTGAGACAGGCACTGACCAGGCTCCCCAGGGCAATGAGCACAGCACCAAGGCTGACAGAGCTCAAGAAGTGTTTGAATAGTGCTCTCAGGTACATGATGTGACTCTTGGGGATGGGCCTGTGCAGGGCTGAGGGTTGGACTGGATGATCCTTGTGTGTCCCTTCCAGCTCAGCACATTCTGTGATTCCGTGACTCGCTCAAGAAAATGCCACAAAGCAAGGACCAGCTTTACCAAACCCACTATTCCAGTTTTCCACCACCATGAACATCAACGACACTGCAGCAATAAAATCACCAGGGACAGGTTGATGCCACAGAGCTCTGCAGTCAAGGCTATGGAAAACACTCTGGAAAACGGCTGTTGAGCAGGAAAATCTGCACCCAACGGGCTGCTCTCCCCTCCAGCTCCCCAGGGCCTCCCACCTACCGATCGTAATCCATGACAGAGATGAGCAGGCTGACTTGATCCATATTCTCTGGGGGAATGTCAAAGATTATTGCTTCATTGTAGGTGGGATTAAGTGTGTTTTTCTTTATGGTGGTTTTCTTCTTTTTCAGTCTTCGCCCGTCACAGAGCAAAGACACTTTGACATATGGATCTGGAGAGGAAGAGATAATAAAAACCATTGTGTTTAGTTTACAGAGGTGTATTTTGTTGCCTCTGTGCTATAGAAACAGCAGTGTCAGAGGATGGGCTGTGAGTTCCCATGAGCCAGAGGCCCTCCTCAAACAGACTTTTAGAAAAAGAGATGTCTCCACACCAGTTGAATCCTTTTCTCATCCTGCTGTGAGTGGTGACATGAGGTTCAGGCACCAGAGAACCAGCACTGCATTATTATTACAGGAACTGGCTTCACCTGAAATCTCAATTCTCAGATATTTCATAAGGCACCAAGCTCCTGCTGAGCAGAAACATTTTCTGCAAAGGTCTGTGTTGTTATTGCCTTTTGTATGATGAAATTCAAATGTTGATCTCTGGGAAAGAAACTGCTTTTTATGATGAAAACCAGAGTTTGTGCATGCTGAATTTACAGATCAGCTCTTTGGAACTGTGAATGCAAACAGTCCTCAGGTGACTGTGATCCTTCTGTTTGAGTACTGGCCACTGCACAGAGGAATGTACATTCCCCTGGGATGTAGCCAGGTGGCCCATGGTCCTTTCCTAATTTTGGGGTGAAATGGTTGATTCTGGCCATAGGGGATTGTCTGGTGGAAAGCACCTTATTCTCACAAAACTGCTGGGGTCAGTGTCTGCAGCAGGTCTGTGTCCAACCCGAGAGATGGACCAGAGCTCTCACCCTGCAAACCCTTCACTGGGGATGGGAAACCACTGGCAGGCTCCATGAATTGTATATTCCTGCATACAGTCACCTTCCCTGGGTTCAGGCTCTTGAGAGCAAGCTTAAAATATAATTCTACTTTTAAAATGTTGTTCATACACAAAACACAGACAAAGCTTTGTCAGGTGTTTCCATGATGACACAGAGACATAAGGCCACCATCCACTGAGGATATCATGAGGGAGGGGGAAATGTGGATGCAACGGGATCCTCCTCAGCCACCAAGCACCCACCTGAGTAACCAGTGATGTCCATAGCTTTGAGATTCCTGCATTTAATGACTGTTAAGGTGAGGCGACCTGCAGTTGGCAAATAACAAAGGGAAAACATGATCTCGCCCAGGTCCACGCTTTCCTTTAATAAAACAGAGAACACATGAGATTGGAAACGTGCAGGAACCAGCCAGGCTGCCTCTGTTTTCTCTGCTCTGCCATTTGAAGTGAAGGACATTTCACTGTATGGTGGGGCCTTCAGTGCACTCCAACATTATTTGGCTAAAAACTATTATAGGGAACAGGAAGAATACATTACAGTTTCACATCATAGTTAAGGACAATGTTCCTCTGCCTCAGAGGAGTAGGTGCTTCCTGTGACAACATCACAGCCCTGCTCTTCTGCTCCACTGCTCACACAGAAGTGATGGGATATCTCACACCAGATCAGTGCCAGCAAGGAAATTATATTAGTATCAAGTTTTATTTGAGTGCACTGTGTATGTCTCCTACTGCCAAGTGTGAAACACTAACACCTATTTCCTCAAGTGGAGGAATGTGATACAAACACAGTGAGATGACAGAAAGGTGAGACCCTGACAGGCAGGGGTGCCTTGCTCTTTGGTCATGCACTGGAACAAACTCCAGGAGAAACTTCCTAGCACAGCTGGTACCATCTGCTCGTGGAACCACAGACTGGTTTGGGCTGAAAGGGACATTAAAGATAATCCAGTTGCAGTCCCCTGCCGTGGGCAGGGGAGAATTCAGTAATAGAGGTTTATGGACTTTGATAGTGCTCAGCATTTTGGCAGAAAAGGAACATTTTTTAGAGTAACACAGTGATTTTCTCAGGAGCTGAGTTTGAGTTTCTGGGTAGTTACTGACTGGGGGGTCATAGCTTTAAATCAGAAGAGAACCATGAAGGGCCCAGTTTGATGGCAATTGAGCTTTTGGTTTACTGTCAATTAGACCCCCAACCCCTCTGAGAAGCCTTCAGGGAGCTGACACAGTGTGGGGCTGTGTATGTGTGTGTATAAATGGTGAATTAACCAGCAGATGGCACTCAGAAGTGTTTGGTAGTTCTGGATTGCACAGAGGCCAACACAATTTACTCTTTTAGTGCCCCATCAAATAACTTTTATACATTGCTCTTAGCACCCCTTGTACATGCAGCTTTATTGACTACACCTCCTAAAAGCCCTTTCCATCATTGCCCTGCCCACGGGAATTCAGGGGAAAAACATCAACAAACCAAATGTCTTACTTAAACTAGAAAGCATCTTATCTGAAATCAGCAGAAAGACTTCCAAACACCTTCTAAAAATGGATTAAAAAGAAAAATATCTTATTTCCCACATACAGATCCCACATCTGTAGAGCAAACAACCCGTTTATTTTCGGAAGCTGTGTTTGATTCCTTTCAATGTGATATAATGATCTGCTGAAAAGAAATTGTAGCTGTTAGTAGGAGAGTGATGGAACTGGAAAGACAAGTAAATGCACTTAAAGCTTTGCTGAGTGTTAAGGGAATAGATCTTGTTGATGGATGAGATTTTTGCCAAATTATTTCCTGCTCGTTCTCAGGTAAGGCAAAGATTAAATCTTTATTCCACTTAGATGTGCAGAATACTAATGAATATTATATAAAATTGTTATTCTTGACTGGGTCTATTCTTTCATGCATTCCTTGTTCTTAGTTGGTTTGAGAGGGACGAGGGGCAGGAAACTTTGGACACACGTCAGAAGAGACATCACTGACTGTGTGAGGTGGTGAGAGCACACTCTGGACACCACTTCATCTTCTATTCCTCTTCTGGCACTGGGAAAACCTGTTCAGGCTATAAAATGAACATAAATTGTTCCTTGACTTCCTTGTATCAGGGCAAGAGATTTTTCTTTGCAACCATAAATACCAAAGCACGTCCTGTGGGTACATTATTTTCTTGCAGATTATAGACACTGAGACATTTCCAAAATTCATATCAGTACCTTTTAGGAAATAATGGAAGCTCTGAATCAATAACCTTTGCAGACTTGAAACCAAAAGTGTTTCACTGATTCACAAGCTGTACAGTCATTAATTAAGCAGCTGAGTGCTGGCTATTTGACTAGCCTAGGTCTTTGCCTAAGTGTGTTCCCATCCTCTTACCCACACGATTGATCTAATGTATTATTAGTCACCCAGAGCTCTTTCTGGGTTTTATGAAAACTGTACTTACCCTTCTCAATTTTGATTAAACAGAAATGTCCTTGGGTGTGCTACAACTGGCTGAGATGTACCAGGATCAGCTCATTCCTTAAGAATGGCACAGAGAGAACGAGGGGATGGAGCCGAATGTGGCACTTGACGTGTCCGTGGGAGCTCTGCAAGGCTGCTACACAAACATGCCCTGGGCATGATGTTGGCTCTGCTCCTCTCACACCTTCTTTGGAGGCTTTTCCCTCAGCAACCCTTCTATTGGTGTATCTTCACCTGTTTTTGTCGGGTTTCCCCCCATTAAATTAGTTTAGTTAGCTGGGAAAACACCCACTATTTCTTGCAGAGCCAATGGGTAGATTCCTCCAAGAGGCACCAGCACATCTGATGCACCCTGTTCCCCTCCCAGCAGCTCTTTGCCAGGTGAAGGATGTGCCTGGTGCCTCCTTGACTCTTTGCCAGCATTTTTCCTTTCATTACCATCCATCAGCCATAGCAGCCATGGCTACTTGTGGATTGAAAGCCAAGAGCTGTGAGCTCCCTGCTAACTAACACCACTGACTTTCCTCGTGGTTGATCCTGTGCCTCCCTCCCACAGCACTTCCAGGCAAGATGCTCAAAAGGCGTCACAGCAGCAGCTCCCAGCACTGCCCTAGAGCACCTGGCAGGCATCACATCCACCTCCACGTCCTTAGACTGGCAGGGGAAAAGCTCTTTGTGCCCTGCCAGGACAGCTCTAGCCTGAGAGCCACCTTCCAGGGCTGATATCCTGGATATCCTAGATATCCTGCATGCATACTGTGTTCCCTGTGGTGCCTGGGATCATGTCCCTGTTGGGCACAGCAGCACAGGACACAGTGCTGGGCACATGTGTGAGACCTCACAGCTCTATTAGAAAGTTCTGAACCCACTACAGTGGAAGAACAAGCACTGAGAGCAGTGACCAAGGGGTACAAGTGAGGAAAAACCTGCAGAGTTACAAAGCAAACACCTTCTGGTGCTGCTGACCACAACTCAGTAAGGGTTTGTGTTTGACAGTTCTCTCCCCATTACAGAAGGTGGGAGAGCAAAGGTGTGAGATGAGCTACAAGGGGAACTGCAGGACAGATTTTTGCAAGTCGTGGGGTTCTGCCAATCACCAGCACAGACGTGACAGGGCCCACCCTTTGGGCCACAGGGGTGAGGGTGTCTCATATCTCAGTTTCAGAAATAACAATGTGAAGTGACAAGGACAATGATGGACTTGGTGTCCAGCTGCAAAGCAGCTCAATCATTCGTTTGCCCCAGAACCAGCCAGGTCCTCCTGGGAGGGCAGTGGAGGAACAGGCAGCTATTCTGGAAGGTTAATTCCATTGCTCTGCACTCAGAGATCAATGTGAGTGCCTTCCCTTGCCAGCTCCGTGTGACACAGAAAGAACTGGGACTTCCCTGAGGCTTGTCTTCTGCCAGAGGAGGTTTAGGTTGGATATTAGGAAGAAATTCTTTCCAGAGGGGGTAATCAGCCATTGGAATGGGCTGCCCAGGGAAGTGGTGGATTCTCCATCCCTGGAGGTTTTTAAGATGAGACTGGATGTGGCACTGAGTGCCATGGGCTGGGAACCATGGAGGTAGTGGACTAAGGGTTGGACTTGATGATCTCAGAGGTCCCTTCCAACCCGGCTGATTCTATGATTCTATGATTCTATGATTCTATGATTCTATGATTCTATGATTCTCTTTCAGAGGGAATTCAACAGAACTGCTAAAAGACCCAAACCCACCTCTGGAAGAGTTGCCAGCAGCACATCTGACATCTCTCAGTGCAGCAAAGCCCAGCACCTCCCACTGGCCCTCCAGAGCTCTTTCTTGCTGTGACCATGTGCACATGGCAAACACCTGTGCCATGGCTGCAGGTCCCCAGGGCTGACGGGACCAACTGCAGGGAGGCAACAAACCCATCACTGGGGAGTTGTGCAGGACTCACCCCTTTGGGCAGCGCACACAAAAGTGAATCCCAACCAGCCCTGCCCAAGCACACACCTGGTACCTGTCAGACACCCCACACCACCCCAAGAGCACCACCCCACACACGCTGCCAGGGCAGGGCTGCCCCTCCCCGGCACACACTCACCGTCGTGGCGTACTGAATGTCCCTCCAGATGGAAGTCTCCCGGGAAAGGTCTGAGTCCTCGAACAGGTTCTCCAGGATAACTTCCCCTATCATGTCGTGCCTGGAGAACCTGTCAAAGTCAAAGACGCTTAGGTGGAGCTTCCTGCCCGCCAGCTCCTCGTGGGGCACAGGGAAGTGGAAGGACTCGTCGAAGGTGGGATTCAGAGTCTTCCTGTGGACCCGCGTCTGGAACTTGCGCTTGCGGTCGGGCAGGAGGTAGATCTTCACGTAGGGGTCCGAGCTGCCGCAGAAGTCTTTGGCTGGCAAGTCAAAAGCCCTGAGAATCCGGACGGTCAGCGTCTCGTTCTCGTAGTCGTACTTGAGGGTGAAGTTGATTTTCCCGCAGGTTTTTTCCGCCTCCTTTTTGGGGTCCTCGGTGTCGAGAGTTTTCTGCGTGTAGAGCTCGGGCTTGATGCGGCCGATGCTGGTCGGCTGCTCGGCCACGGCCGGGGGGTCCATGCCATAGTCCATGCTGGACACGTGCATCTGCCGAGGGAGGTGCCTCTTGAAGGAGATGTGCCTGCAGGAGGAAGACACGACAGCTGTGTGGTTTTCCAAGGATATTCCTCTTCTTTTTTCTCCCCTGGAATGCTAAGCTTGGAAAGCAGGAGAGCACAAGAAGGAGTTCGATAGGTCCCCCCGACCTCTGCACAGAAATCGTGTGTGTTATCGAAGTTGAACACGGAGGGGAACACCTCCAAAAATCTTGAAGGAACCCATCCAGCAAATCTCTGAAATTCCAGAGTATTTGCAACAAGCTGCATTTTTTCACCTGTTACAATAGTCACAGCCCAAAGTTGAACAGATGAGCCCCAACAACTCCTTAACCAGATCAAAACCAATCCAGACTATTCCCACCCTCAGTCCAAGATACTGGCACTAAATTCTCTCAGGCAAAAAAAAACCTCACTTTTTTTTTCTTTGTGAGAGAACCATGACCACCTCAGAAGGTGAGGTTTTATCTGTAGAATCCTAGAATGGTTTGGGTTGGAAGGGACCTTAAAGCTCATCTCATTCCACCCCCTGCCATGGGCAGGGACACCTTCCACCACACCAGGTTGCTCCAAGCCCCATCCAATTGGCTTTGCAGGGTATTGCTGCTTCCAGACTTTTCCAACAGACTCATCAGAAGCTGATAGATAATTGTTGACAGGGAGGAAGGCACAGCCTTGTCAGGAATCATCTCTTGCCTTGAGCTCCCCTCCAGCACAAGCGAAGCTGTGTGTAAGCAAAGCTTTATCTAAGCAAAGCATAAAAGCTTTCTGTGGACTCACGGCATTATTCCAGATTATCTGGTGTTTACAAGGGCAGTTTATGGAGTTACTTAACCAAACCAAGAACTGGTACAGCCAGAGCATTAGCTTTTGGTGGTACGTGGTGCTCAGAGAAATTACTCTCCTTGGCACATTCCTCGGAGGCATTAGGCTGGGCTGTGGATCAGAGGAACCTGCCAAGGAGAAAGTGGGTTTGAAACCTGCCCACGTACAGCCAAGTCCCACTTTGTTTGTCCTAATTCAGGCAGGCTGAGGTTGGTTTTTTTTTTCTCCTCTCTTGGAAAGGTGTAATAAAAAGAATGAGCATGTGCATGCAGAGAGGGAATCAGCAGCCCAAAGAGCCGTGTGGATAAATGAAAGAGTGTGTGGCAGAATTGCAGGTGGCACAGTGTTGATTTAACTCCAGCTACGTCAAACAGGAGGCTGCGGTCGGTGCCTCACTAATTCTGCAGAAATGCAGCCAATTTTCTGAGCAATGTCTGTTTTCACAGTTGCTCTCCCTCACACATCACGGCCACGGCCAGCGAAGCAAACAGAAGTGCTGGGGCTCAGCCAGGACCCTGCAATCACCCCTTCCTGTCCCCGTTTCACCGCCTTCTGTGTCAAGGAGAGCTACTGTATTTCATAGAATCACAGGATGGTTTGTGTTGGAAGAGACTTTAAAGCTCATCTTTTTCCACCACCTGCCACGGGCAGGGACACCTTCCACTAGCCCAGGTTGCTCCAAGCCCCGTCCAACCTGGCCTTGGACACTTCCAGGGATGGGGCAGCCACAGCTTCTCTGGGCAACCTGTGCCAGGGCCTCCCCACCCTCTGAGTAAAGAACCCCTTCCCCACATCTAATCTAAATCTCTGCTCAGTATTCTTGCCAAGAAGGTGTCCCAACGTTCATCCAGCCTTACCCCACGTCCTGAGGGTATGTTGATGTCTCTGTCCCTGGCTGAGATGGAGATGGGCAAAAGCACCAACTGCAGCTGGTTCTGAGCCTGTGCACTGAGCAATACATCAATTCTGCTGATCTAATTGTTCCCGCTCGGAGCCACGGCAGCGAGAGCGAGCCAAAAGGTCTAATTCTGTCTGACAGAGTACATCATTGATACTTCAGCCTGCCTCTCATGTTAGAACAAAATTAAAGTGGCCAAAGCATGCTGGTGACTTGACACAATGAGGTCAAGTCACAGTAATAGGGCTTCAATCCCCGATTTTTTAAAAAGGCCCACGGTAAGCCAGTCTTAACACATTAATTGGTTAATGGCCAATCTTCGGACAGTAATCCAACATGTTGGTGCTTTCTTTAGCCTCCCTGATGGTATCTGAACCTTCGACTTCGTTCAGCAATCCTCCTGCCCGTCCAGCTGCTCACAGAGCAGTGTCCTTACTGAGCACCCCATCCCTGCTGAGCACCTTGACCCTGCTGAGTAGAATCATAGAATCACAGAATACGCTGAGCTGGAAGGGAACCACAAGGATCATCCAGTCCAGCTCCCGGCTCTGCGCAGAACACCCCAACAATCCCACCTGAGAGTGTTGTGTAAATACTCCTGGAGCTCTGGCAGCCTTGGGACTGTGCCCACTGCCCTGGGGAGCCTGTTCTGTGCCCCACCACCCTCTGGGGGAAGAACCTTTTCCTGATACCCAACCTAAGCCTCCCCTGGCACAGCTCCAGCCATTTCCTGGGTCCTGTCACTGCTCACAGAGAGCAGAAATCAGTGCTGCCCCTCGAGAGGAAGCTGCAGGCCCTGAGGAGGTCTGACCTCAGGCTCCTCTTCTCCAGGCTGGGGCAGTGTCCTAGTTAGAACAGCTGGGACCAGTTCATCACTGGATGGGTGTAACCCAAAACTGGGTATTCTAGAGCCTTCCATCCCATTGCCCAGAAACTGTTCTCAGTAGACCATTTACACCCTCTGCCCAGAGCACCACTGACTCCTCAGGCTGTAAACTGGGTGTTAAGAGGCCTGTGAGATAAGAGGCCTCTGTTCTCACACCCTTTGTGGAGCTCCCTGCCCTGAGGAAAGTACTGGGTATTCCTGCCTGAACTGGAGAATATATAATCTTGGAGTTTTGGGACTTTTTTAACCACTTGTGGGATCCAGAGGAGGACTGTGACCACCACTCTCAACCAGACTGCAACCACCACTCTCAACCAGACTGCAACCACCACCCTTGCCCAGACTGCACCAGCACTCTCACCAACAGGTTTTCCCCTCTCCTTTTCCTTTGGACTCAGGGGGCCCAACTCACACCACTCTGTTCATGCCCCAGGGTGCTGGGTTATGCATTTGGGTTTTGTGGGTTAAAACCAACTGTTTGTCTGTATAATCGTACTTATTGTATTATTCTATTAAATCGTTATTCTTTTGAGTTGAGTTCATTTCCCCTGCTGGTTTACTTACCTTTAAACCAGCACACTGGGTATCACATCCCTCCCGAGCCTCCCAACCCCTCACTCACCTGGTGGAAGACGCCGGCTCCGTGGTTTGCCTCTGGATCCGTGTGCGCCACATGATGTGGTCCTTCATGGACATCTGGACCTCTGCAGGGATGTCTGGGGACGTGTGGCTGATCTTCACCGCCGCCTCCAGGAAGCTGATGGCCCCCGTGTCCTTGAGCTTGTCTGCCATGCTGTCCTTGTGGCAGCCTGCCTCGCTCCTCAGCACGGCCAGGTTAGAGGAAAGGGCCTTGTTCCTCCAGGGAACCCAGCACAGCTTCCAAAAGAGAAACAGAAACACTGCCACCAGGGCCAGTCCACACACAATAACTATGACTGCAAGGAGGCTGACGGAGAGCTCTACAGGGAGAGAACAACAGCGACAGGGAGGGGAGGGACGGGAGAGGAGAGAAGAAAGATGGTGAGAAAATCATAAGTAAATGGAAGAAATGGTCCAAGCTGACTTATCTCACAACTAATGTAGAGCTCTTGGCAAGTTCTTCAAGTGAGAGTCAAACCCAAATGAGCATCCCCGGACAGACCTGGGACATGTCTGGGTGGAAATGAGTGTCTCCATCTGGCCAGAGCTATGAAGTTTCATACCACGATGCTCAAACTGGCTATAAAATATCACCCTTGGTTTGTTTTGTGTCATCAGCAAACTGCTGAGTCTGAAATCAGGAAGAATTGTACAATTGCATGGTAGAAACAAGCTCCAGTGCTGTACTGGCAGAAGGTGCCTTTCTGCTTCACGCCACGGCTGTTCAGGCACTATAATGAAAAAAATCCATCTACCACCATCCTGGAAGTAGATTATTGTTGTACTGTCAACACCCCCATCTTGTCCAGATGTGTCCAGGGGGAATAAAAAGAAAATACCAACACCAAAAAAAAAAAAAAAAAAAAAAAAGATCACGAGCTGCTGATGCAGAGAAACCAAACGAAGAAGGAGGCTGTACAGAGAGTACTGCACAGTCTTCCTTACTCTGAACAGCACAGGAGCTGTGTGTTCTCTGACTCTCTGAGACACTTTTGCCTCATGTGTTGTGTAATTCAGCATTTCAGTCTTTTTCTGGAGAGGACAGAGCTTCCATACATGTGGCTGAAGAATCGGGAAAGAGGGAATATATATATATGTGTGTGTGTGTGTGTGTGTATACACATCTAGGATATGAAATTATTCACAGCACTTCACAAAGAGAAAACATTGGCTATTTGAATTCCTTTCCTACAGTGTATTAATTCCCAGATTCCTACCCAAACCAAAACTCCAGGAGTTCGGGATCATGAGGATCACAAGGAATACCAGTCCCTGATGGTGAAGCCAGGGATTGCTCTGGAGGTAAGTCTGCAGTGTCAGGACTACATGGATTGCTTTGAGTTCATGGACAATTTCCTGACTGCCTACTGTGTTATTTGTAGTTACCAGTAGAACAACACTTCTTAATTACCTAAGTGCAAGTCAGGACAGAAAGGCAAAAAACACCAAACACTCCAAAATTTTATACATAATAATCATTACCTCTTATTCACCCTATTTATGGCTATTCTTGAGCCATAAATGTTTTCTGTTACCACATTTATTTCCCTGTCTAACCCCGAGGAACATGGTCGGTGACCTCTGCATTTCTGAACTGGGGAACTCACCTCTGTGCTATAAATGTGATTCCTGACATGTGCTTTACCTTAAACAGGAGTCATAAAAGACCTTCTGCTTCCCTTGGTCATATAGTTTAGTTTTGTACAGCTGTAATCAGACATTTAATCATGGAATGGTGTGGGTTGGAAGGAGCCTTGAAGATAAGGTAGTTCCACCCCCCTGCCATGGGCAGGGGCACCTTCCACTAGACCAGGTTGCTCAGAGCCTTGTCCAAACTGTCCTTGATGCTTAAGGCTAAGAAAAAAATCTATGAAATATGAGAAAAGACAAAGTTTTTACATTGACAAAATAGCTGAATTTTAAAATTATTGAAAGAAACCCACGAAGAAACAAAAAACCAACAAAACCCCACCCACCATTTATGAACCGTAACAGCAAAGTGTTCAGGAACACGTTTGTGCCATCAGCCTTTGCTCATGTGCCTCTGGGAATACAGCAGCTCCTGGGTGTTTGGGATTGCTGCACCAGTTCCTACAAGTGAAATCTCAAGGCAGCACCAGACACAAGATGTGACACCTACACCTGAGCAAGTCAGTTCTGCTGAACACCTGGGAAACCATCTGTTGCTTCTGATATCCCGGGGGAAACTGTTCTCCCACAAAATTACCGAGCTTAGCAAATTCACCAAGAGCCTGAGGCGAAGCTCCCCGACTGCCCAGGGGTGCTTTCAACCCAAGGGCAGGGCTGGAAGGTGCCAGCAGGTCCGGAGGGAAAGAATAAATGTCATCCAGAGCTTTTTGCAACTCCTCTTTCCCTTTCCCAGCCTCCTGTACAGGTCAGGCTGCAGCGTTTATTCTCTCCTTCAGCTCCGAGGTGGAAACACAGCTCGCTGCTGGGGTGAATAAACAGATCCCATCTTATTTAATAATGAATGGGGTTGTACAAGTCAGCGGCTGAGCTTCCTCAGAGATTTGGCTAAATGTATTCTCACCAAAGCTGAGAGCAGAGAGGCACCAATTCCCTACACTTTGAGTTAAATCTTGGAATTGTGCCCAGGAAACTCAAACACTTTCATAAGAAAAAAACTCAAGAACCTGGACTTTTTGCAAATACCTCTTTGTTGGCACAAAGGAAATCATTGTGATGCAGAATCTCTCTCTCCTGGGAATTGCTGCATGACACAGAATTTTTGTTATTTCCACCCATTCCAAGGATTTATATGGGCCATGTGGCTCATTAATAGAAACCATCAGAAATAATCAGTTTTTCCTTCAGAAAACCTGTTGCCAGCTTGAGAAAGATCTTGGTTCTTGTCACTCCTTGCCAGGCTGGCATTCATAATGTATCTGACAGCATTACAGACACTTTTATGCATGACCTCCTACTCCTTCCTCTGGCAGCTGCCATAAAGCAGGAGGAGAAGGGATCAGGATTTTACAGGCAGTTTTTAAGCATCTGCCTGGTTAGAATATTGGGTTGTTTGAAAATGACATTGAATTCTCCAGGACTTTTTCGCAACTTATTAAACTTAAATATCAATTGGACAGAATTGACCTTCATTGACTTAATGAGCTTTCTCTTATGACTTTGAAAATACCACTTACTTTCTAGAAAATACATAGTATTCAAAATGTTATGCTTTAAATGTCCTTTAACTTACAAGGAACTGTAAAAACAGGATAATTCCTCATCTAGCAGAAAATGCCTCGGGGTCAGAGCTTGCTTGGGTATTCCTGGCACAGAGGGAGGTGAGGCCAGTTCCCCCAAAGACAGAACAGGCCAAAAGGACACCTCAGAAAAGGGGAAGAATGAGTTCCTTGGTTAGTATTATCCCACCCTGTGCAAGGTTTGGATCCAAGATGTCCTAAGCAGGGGGGAAAGGGGGATGTGCCTGTATCCAGCAGTGAGGAAGGAGTCTGTCTGATGCAGGAACAGTTCAGCCCCTGACCATTCACGAGGGACAGAGTCACATTATCACTCTGACAAACAACCCACCTGAGGAAAAACATGACAAGAACTATGTTTTTATTGTATTCTCCTCTAAAAAGATTAACAGTGAGTTATTTGTCACTTTGCTGTTGGGTAAGTGGTGTGATAGAGGTGCAGAGCAGCTCCAGCCATTCCTCACCCTGGTCCTATCAAACTCTGTGCTGGTCCCTCATCCTCTCCCAGTTCCCCTGAGAGACACTGTCATGCTGGAAAATGGGGTTTATTACAACTTGTAATTGAAAAGATCAAGCTTAAAAGAAGGAGGTCGCAAAAACAAATTAACATGGTTATTTTCCAGTCTCTCTCCCCCCTGGGAGCAGGAGCTGCTTCCCAGAGGAATCTTCAGCTTTTGGCCCCAGAGCAGCAGTAACGAAGCTCTTGACTGACTAATGAGGAGGGAGAGGAGAACAAGGAACAGGAAAGACATGGGTATGAACACGGACATCTACCTGCATGAGCTGGTATGTTTAGGATAAGTCACCGGGCTGTTATTTATATATTTATTATATAACCCACTTGTTACCAAAACACCACAAAAAAGACCTGAAGCCGATAGCAGCAACAAGAGCATCAAGGAGACTGAATCCCATCAATGCCACCCACAAATGATCTCATTTCTGCCTTGACTCGGCGCCTTGGTTTGTGGTTTTTACCCATTTTGTCCCATCTAAACCCATTGCTACTGAACCTTACCAAAAAGCTCACAGAACGGCTCGAAACTGTAAAATTTCCAAGAAGGTCACTGCTTTTTGCTGCCTTTAAATCAAAGACTAAAGGCCCAGGGAAGGACGAAGAGCCAGTGGGGCAATAAAACTGTGAAGCTAAAAGCAAACTGAGGAATAGGGAATCATTCCATGGTCAGTCCAGCACTCCTCACCCCAGGATCTGTGGACTCAGGGAGCAGCTCATCAGTAAAATCACCCATTTTGTTTCGTCTTGGATGGGAACTAATTAAGAGATATGGCTGAACTACCTTTCAGCTTGATGTCCCTGATGACTCCATAATACCCAAACTGAGTTACCAAAGGGGATAATTAGCAGGGTCCAAACAGAAAGCGATTAATAATATGACAGAGTCATGATTACAGCAGTCTGTTAACTGCAAGACAATAGTGGTCTAATTGTGGCAACATTGACTTTTACTGCTGTGAAGCAGCTTGCACTGTCATTAAAGAGATTCATGGCTAACTCCGAGTTTAATGTGAAGAGTTATATTTAATATCCTGAAGATGTAATTTAGCTTTCCTTCCACCCACTCCCCATAGAGAAAACAAAACACACTTGATGGCTCTCTCAGCACTCCAGCATCCATTAGTCATTCCAGCTACCTGTTGTATTTAAACCAAGTTGGAATACCAGGAGTGGAAGTCTGATGGGCTGGAAACACTCAGTGCTGCAGGCAGAGGTGCCTCGTGGGGACAGAGTGATGCTGGAGGAGCTCAGCTGAAGTGGCCACCACTCAGCTGTCCCCTTCTCCCAGCTCTGTGACACCTGCAAGGGGACAGACACCTTTCTCAGGCCCTGCAGCTCCTCACCAAGGCAGAGGGGACACCCTGACCTGACCCTCCACTCATTTTGGGTACCAGCAGTGCTGTCACCACAGCACAATTGGTCCCACAGCTCCATCCTCATGCACAGACCCAGACACAGCCTCAAAACTGATCCTACCAAGAGCAAAGGGGTCCTGTGCAGGGCTAAGAGTTGGACTCCATGATCCCTGTGGGTCCCTTCCAACTCAGCACATTCTGTAATTCTGTGATTCCCTGCAAGGGGCTCTAACTCCTAAGTTCTCCAGTTGTTCGTGGAGAACCTGGAGAGTTGATTTGCTCCCCTCTGGGTTTCCTTCAGCAGCTCCCAGCTATTCTGAGCTACAACTTGGAGCACGTAACACCTTCCCCCTGCAAACAGTCCTGGAAGAGCAGAGCAGCTGCAGGAGATGGTAGATCCCAGAGGCAGGGGGTGATGGTGACGTACCTTCTCCTCTCCTCCGCTGGCTGCATGACTGGTTTTCCGGTGTCACACACCAGCCATCGCTCACACCACGCCAGCAGATATTTCCAGGCTCCTCCGTCCGTTTTTTGCTACATTTTTCTCTTGCAACAGCGCTTGTGAGAATATATTGTTCTGTTTCTGCAGGGCTTTGCAGGGATCACGCACTCAAGTGATGGATTACTACAAGAGTTATTGCTGGAGGAGAAGACAGGCAGCTCTGGGGCTACAACGGACCACGTGAGGCACCCACCAACTGCTGAGCTCATTTTCTCTCAATTGAGAAGCATCAGCAATGTGAGTTTGATTAGCTGAGGGCTGGAAATTGGGCATGAGAAGCCGTGGTGGATCTCAGAGGCCTGTGGGCAGAGGGGAGCACAGGGCAGCAGCTGCGGAGAGGGAAGAGGGTTCCATTAAACCTCAGACATAGACATGTTTATTTAGCAAAGCTGTTCAGCTTTGGAGGAAGGAACAGGGACTGGGTGGAACAGAAACCAAATATTAGACCCCCACAGCAGCATCGCAGCCAAAACCAAACCAGGGGCCACAGAGACAAATGGGAGTGTCCCCTTTGGGGACACAGCAAACCCTGAGGGGCACCACGGGGGTGAGCAGCAAACAGAGCCCTTTACAACAGGGATTCTGGAAAGGAAACTGGCTGGCTTGTAAATCCTGGAATGCTGAGCTGGATGAGAGGCGACTGCAGTGCAGCAGAGAGCAGTTCTAAGCCAGCTCCCTATCCCCTCTCCAAGCCTCAGGAATGGAAACAGAACAAATAATAAAGATCAGATTGTCCCTGTCACCCCACACAGCTCCAATCCCTGTATCAGCTGGCAGCTGTGTTTACAGAGCCCACAGCTAAGTGGGCACTGGGGTCTGCAGAGAGCGTGGCAGCGGGAGGGAAGCACTGCAAGCCCACTCACTGATTGCCTGTGTTTGCTGGGATGGTGTCCAGTGTGCCAGTCCCCTGCTGGTGGCTTCATTGTCACATTTCAGGCCCCCTCGCTGCCATTTGGCTGTCATTTGAAACTTCAGCAACTTCCTGATTTACTGGTGGCGTTCTCCAGGCAGCCAGGAGCTACAGGAAAATGCCCTGAAATATTCCTGAGCTAGACAAGTCATTAGGAGCTGTCACTTCAAAGTCTAAGTGCCGTCAATTCGCCTTTCACAGGCAGCCTGGCAGCACAGGAGCTGCTGCTCCAACACGATCACAGAGCTGTGGGTCTCAGTGAGGGGAAAATATCTCATCAAGTGCTCAGCAGATGTTAAAGGACCAGGTCAGAACACAATTCTGGATGGAGCAGAGCTCCTGCCACCCCTCAGACGTTATCTCATGCTGTGGGAGGTGGTAAGGGCTGCAGGGCACCACATCTGACCCCAGAGCACTGGGGACATCAATCACCTTCGGGTCTGAGGGTCACAGACCTGTTTTCTTAGACCTTCCCAACTGCTCCTGTGCAGGGAGTGATCCCAGCACCAGGAGCACAGGTCAGGACTCACTTATGGCTCTACCCACACCTACAGTCACCCTGCTCAGACCCACCAGAGCTTGGCTGTTTGTCAGGATCTCTTGTAGGAGGACATGGACCATCACCCAGCTGAGGACAGTGACACATCCTGAGAGTCTGTGGGACAGGGAATTGAAGTCACAGAAATAGCTGGCACCATGACTCATCCAGATAAAAACCAGAATCATAGAATTTTAGAATATTGAGTCAAACTCCTGACCCTGCACTGGACACACTAAAATCCCTCCCTGTCCCTGAGAGCATTGTCCAAACACTCCTTGAGCTCTGGCAGGTCTGGGGCCATGATCACTGCCCTGGGGAGCCTGTTCAGTGCCAACCACCCTCTGGGGGAAGAGCCTTCTCCTCATATCCAACCCAAACCTTCCCTGACACAGCTCCATCCGTTCCCTCGGGTCCTGGTCAACAGAGGAACAAATCAGGGTGTTTTTTAATTCTTGGTCATGTAAGTAATAATCCACTTCTTTTGTTATTCTGCATCAACCACAACCAATCCCACTGGAGACAGAGTGGTGAATTTGAATTGACAAAAGTTTTCACAGACTGAAAACTTTCACACTGAGCTCATCACAGGGAGCTCAAAGGCAAACTCCCCTCTCAAAGCAGCAGAGGGGTGGGAATACTGGGAATGCTCATGAGGTGGCTGTTGTGAGAGGAGACACTCATAGAATCATAGAAACATGGAATGGTTTAGGTTGGAAGGGCCCTTAAGGATCATCTTATTCAAACCTCCTGCCATGGGCAGGGACACCTTCCACTAGACCAGGTTGCCCAGAGCACCATCCAGCCACAGAGTCTCCCTGGAAGAAATGCCTCCCTGGAAGCTGAGATTTCTCCTGTTCCTGTGCTTCCCCAGGCCCTGGACACTGAGTCCTGTGCTATCAGCTCCCACCAGCCTCCTCCTGCCAGCACAGGCTCCCCAGGAACCCCAACAGGTTCCTCATCTCCTGCACACACCGAGCCGTGGAACGGATCATAGAGAGACAAGGACAGGAATACTCAAACTGGATATGCCAAAGTTTCAGTTAGACAGCAAAAAACTTCTTAAAAATTAATTTGCTGCTACCACAGGGTTCCTGCCATGCAAGGGCTTATTGGAATGCAAACTATAAGCTTCAAAGGGGAGGATGAATCAGAAGCTATTTTGAGAGTAATTATATAAGACTATAAAACTCAAACCATCTCATTATTGCAAGGATGGAGACAACCTCCTTCATATGGAGACCTTGCAGGGATCCAGCATTTCAAGTGTCTGTGATCAATGGCCCAAGTGCAAACAGCAGCCTCATCATTCCCATCCAGGCAAAACTTCCTTCATTAGGCAATGCCAGGGCTTTTCCCACTATTTACTGTGTTTCTTATGGGGATGTGGCTCTGTGGCTGGGAAAGGAACTAGAATGTGTGACACGGACAATTTTGGCCAAGGTTTTGTTCCTTTAACTACTGTGTAATTTATAATCACAGAATATCCTGAGCTGGAAGGGACTCGCAAGAATCATCCAGTCCAACTCCTGGCCCTGCACAGGACTCCCCAAAATCCCAGCATGTGCCTGAGAGCATTGTCCAAACACTCCTTGAGCTCTGGCAGATTTGGGGCTGTGCCCACTCCCCTGGGGAGCCTGTTCAGTGCCCAACCACCCTCTGGGGGAAGAACATTTTCCTGATGTCCAGCCTAACCCTCTCCTGACACAGCTCCAGCTGTTCCATCAGGTCGTGTCCTGGTCACCACAGAGAAGAGTTTTCTATGAGAATTTTCTTCCCTGGAAAGCTTGTGAGTGGCAGTACTTGCAAATTCCCAAATGTTATAAACTACAGTTCAAATTATAATTAAGGAGAAAACATTTAAGCCATAAATTTGCACATGGAATAAATCTCTGTTCCAACAACCACAGCCTCCAGGCTTTCCCATGTCATGTTGGAGCCTGTGGCTCCTCATGGCTGTGAGAGGATGGGCTCCTGGGACAGCCCTGAGCAGTCACCTGCATTGTGCCCTGCCTGCAAGAAGGAAAGAGAGTGGTTTTTATTCTTGCTTACATATCCAGGCTACAGCTGAAGCTCCTGCTGTGTCTCGGCTCGGAGGAGGCGATGCCTGCCCTGTCCTCGTCCTCTCTGCACCCCGGACCTGGTCCCTCAGTGGGGACTGTCACAGCTCAGGGTCTAAGAGAGATGCTTAGACAAGTGCATTAAACAGAGAAAAGACACTGCCACACCCTTTGCTACCTGGTGTTCTTCACCAGGTAGACCCTTTTACCACCCAGGGAAGAGGCAGCAAATGCTCTCAGTCACAGGAGCTGCTCCAGCCCCCGGCAGAGCTTAAAAAAGCAGAGGGGAAATCTGAACAGAGTCATTCAGAGGGAAAGACTAAACGTGATTTTTAAGTGCAGAGTCAACCATGAGGTACTTTAGAGCCCTGTATGTATACATAGCAAAAAAAAACAAACAAAAAGACCACATACAAATCATAGAATCATTAAGGAAAAGACCTCCAAGATCATCGACTCCGACCAAATGAAAGTGCACAAAACACAAAGAAAGGGATGTGGTGTAAGATGAGAGTTTGGTAGCCTGGAGCTTGTGCCTTGCTCACTGAAATAGAACGGAGAAAGAGTTAGTTGCCCCAAAAAGAAGCAAAATATCCTGAACAGCTGACAGGCACAAGCCCTCTGCGTGGCTGCTCTGGGCAGGAGAAGCCTCTGCCCTCGCAGGCTCTGAACAGCCAAAGCACAGCCATGAAATATCACCCAGCCCACACCTCTGCTGAGCTGTAATGCCAAATCCAATGTCCCAGCCACCCTCTCAGATGTTGGCTCTGCCTATGGACAGTCCTTAACCCATCCTCAGCTTGACATCCCCAGAGGGATCTGCAGACAAAACTTCCTTCTCCCACCGTCACCTTGCCCACTGGTGACCGTGGGCTTTGTGCTGAGAGACACAGCAGAGACAAGAACTAACACCCACTCAGTGGGGCTGTGCCCCAGCAGAACAGCTGGGCTGGAGGGGACAGATCAGAGGCTCCTGAAGACCAAAACTGTTGGTATTCAGTGGTTATTGGCTGATTTGGCCTTTCCCTCCAAGCTGTGTCCAAGGCACATTTTTCACTGAAACTTCTGCTGGCATGTGCAACCCAAAGGGGAACTTTGGGCTGTCAGAGACACAGCACTTCTGTTATCAAAAGTGACAAAAAAAGGAAAAAAACCCAACTTTTTCAAGCCGAAGGAAACATTTCCCGGTGATTTATGTCACTTTCTGACTTAATCAACTGTTCTCTAGAGCATTATAAATGTGATAGTAAGAGTTGTCGTTGCTTTCTGCTTAAGTGATGACAAGCTAATGAACTATTATGAGCCACACTGCCTGCAATTATTGCACAGGGCTGTGTGCTAATCCCATGACATTTAATCACAATATGCTGTAGCAACATCTGTAAACAACTTGCTGGTGCTGAACACACACAGTGACCCGGGCTGAGGTTAAATCCCTGACTCTGAGCATCCTCCTCCTCCTGTGATGTGACTCTGCACAGACAGGGCCTGAGCTGAGCTCTGAGTGCCAGGGGAACCTTGTGGAGACTGTTCAACATAAAGGGAAGCCTCTATTCACACCTGAAGCTGAGCAGAGCCGGGCAGAGAAGAAACCACAGAAATCCAGACATTTCTGGGATGCAAAAATCCAGCTGCATTTCAGAATGAGAAGCAAACAAAACAAGTAAAAGCTCTTTGCTGTTGCTCTGTCTCCCTTAAACAGCTAAGGACCTTAAAATTTCCCTTCAAAAACTTGGTCAAAGCTGTGCCTGTTGTGAGGCACCAGCACAGGTCAGCAGTGCCTCTGTGCCCACACTCTCCACCCCAGAGCTGCTGCCTCGCTGTCCCTCACTTCCTACTGTGGGATTCATTTTTAGGGAAAGGCTTCCCTGCAGCTCTCTGTTGGACTCCATTTTGGCTCAAAAAGTCACTAAAATCAGGCTGCCCTGAAAAGATCTCGGGATGAAGTTTAACTGGGAGCAGAACTGGGGTCTCTCCCCACCCCAGCCCTGCACAAGTGCTGACCCCCCTCCCAGTGCCAGCAGCCCCCTGCTCTGCAATCCGAGCAGTGCTCAGCCAGGGTGGGCAGAAGATCCCAGCTGTGGGACAAGGCAGCCCAGAAAGCTTTCCAGAGACTTTCCTGAGTGGTCCCTGCCCAGGACATGGAGCTCCTTCAGCACAAGGGGTTCCTTGATCTCACACAGCATCCTGGAGGAGCTTCATTGCCTGGATCTGCCACACTAGAGACCCAAAACTAGAGATGCAGGATTCATCCCGAGCTCCCCTGGCTCCAGGGGCTGCAAAAGTTGGGTGATACCCAGACCAGTGTCCTCAGGCTGCCAACTGAAGCCACCTAGACCCAAAACAATCACTTAAACCCACATTATGCCCTCTGTCTCTCTCCCTCTCTCAACTTGTCCTGCCAATAACACCCAGCACACAACAGCCCCTGGCTCTGAATGGCAGAGTAGCACCCGTGGGTCCTGCACTGCTCAGGATGCAGATGGAGCAGCCAGGAAGGCCCCACCTGCCCGGGACCCACGGCTGGTACAGGGACCCTGCTCCAAAATTCAGGGGTTTGGAAAAGAGCATTTCTTTGTTCAAGCTGCACTGAATGATGAGGGAACTTCCTCTCCCTGAAAGGCTCTGCTCCTGTCATTAGCTGCTGCTGCTGCTGCTTCCATTAGCTTGGAACAAAGACAGGGATCTTTAACCCCTCAAATGTGCTCCGCAGCAGTGCTGTGTGCAGGCTGGGCTGCCTGATCCTACACATTGATTAAACGGGTTCTGAGATTCCCTTTTCCAGTGATTCTTATCACTCCACACCCTGCAGCTCACAATCCTGCCAAAATGAACATTTTGACCAGAGCCCAGATTCAGACCTGGGATCAAATAACTCCGAGCAAATGCTCCCCAGCATCCGAGAGATGAAGTGCTGCATCTGGAGAGGATAAAATGAGGAGGTGCTCTCTGTGCTCACCTCACACTGTGTCACACAAGTGTATTCACTGCTTTGCAGCAGCTACAAACACACACAGAAAACCAGACTAGTGCAATCCCACAGGCACTGCTGTGCTAGAATTCCTGGGCAATTATTATTCCATGGAACCAAACAGTCTAGGGCTGTGTGTCTTAATGATGGCTTGGAAAGGGCTTGTGTGAACCATGCTCCTGGCATCCTGCCTTCAGGCTTTGCTGCACAGTTTCCTGTGATGTTGTCAAACATGAACCTGCACTAAACAAACTGAACTAAACATAAAGACACCCTCAATCAGCATCTGCAGCTCCGCTACGCAGGAGACACTCTGCAGGATAACTTTCTTTATTCCCCGGGCAGGTGAATTGTACAGTTAATAATCACTCCAAAAATCCCCTCTCTGACCCTCCAGGATGCCATTTTGCAAGGTACAAGTATAATTAAAGACAATACATGGCAGAGAGACTAATTGCATCTCTCCCAAACAACTGCTGGCGTGATTGCTCTGTTAGTGAGTCCACTGGATTGAAGCAATAAGGGCTGTTGCAGACGAGCTCCCTGATTTTATGATATGCAGATAGGAAGGAAAAACATATATTATCACCCTTGAAAAAGAAATAGCAAATATTAAAGCCAGAAAAAGCTGCCTAACCAAGATGAGATGGAGACCCGGGGTCCTGAGGAAGAATATGTGATTGCACCTAGAAACGGGGAACAGTAAGAAGAAACAGGTAAGAAAAACAAGGATAGCCGAAACTGTAGTTAAATAGCAAATTGTATGAGGCGTGAGAGCCTGTCGTGGGTCTGTTCTGTCCCTGCACAATGAAGACACACATGTGAGAGGATCCGGCTGCCGGCGAGCACACGGGGGGTGTGTGTGCAGCGCCGGAGCGACTCCAGCACGGCAAAGATGTCAAGCAACAAACACCTGCAAACACGAAAACGCCAACCACCTTCCCCGAGCCATCCCACGGAACGGCGGGGAAGATCGGAGCCAGGCTGCGTGTGCGTGTGCCCTGGTTTGAACCAGCTGGAAGGAAGCACACGCTGGGTTTCGGAGAAACGTCGGGAGGATGCTGAGAGCGGGAGAAAATGTTTCGGCGGCGAAGGCAGAAACTGCCGAAGCAAAATGTTTGTTTTTTTTTTTTTAAGGATAAGCGGCTCCATGTTGAGAAAGAAAAAAAAAAGGCAAAGAATTATTAAAGTAACTTCAGAAATGTGGACTTACCAGCGCGGCAGCAGCTCCTCAGAGCGGTCCCTGGTCGCTGCCCTCAGCCTGCTCGCGCATCAATTAACACCAGCAGCGATCCCGCCGCCTGTTTCTATGGAGTTGGAGATGCTGATCCCTGACTATGCATGAGGCTACTGCAGCTGCATCGGAACAGGCTCCCCGGTCCGCAAAAAACCTACAAACAGGAGCAGCCTCCCCGCTCTGCCTCGGGGATGAATCAACCAGCAGCAATCAGGCGGCTGCAAACCTGCGTCTATGCAGAGAGGTGCTCACAGGGCTCCTGAACACGCACACTCCACACAGCTCCGGAGGTGCATTTTATTTACCAGGACCATCACAGAGCAGAGCCAGAGGCAGCTGGAGAGTGACAGATCCGCACACAATACATAAGCAGAGACACGTGCCCATAGAGAGGCGATTTAATCCATTCTTCCTACATTTACACAGCTGGTTTCAACCCTATTCCAATATAGTTTTGCAAACCTTCCTCCTGGCAGCAAGGTCTGAACCTGATACCTCCAGGACCTGAGCAGAAACCTGGTTTACTTGATCTAAAGAGGAAATCTGCTGCACATAGCTCTGGCTGGCTCTTTCCTGGGAGGAAAGGCAAGATCCATTTTACAAGTGCATTACTCTGTGATAAGAAGGATATTTGCCCCAAGGAGCAACTCCTCACATGCCTGGCCTCAGGAAACACAAGCTTCAGTGGATAATATTAGCTTTGCTTGGGTGGCTTTGAGCATGTTTACTGTTAAACTGACTTAAAATACACTTGAATGGTGATTCAGGAAATTGTTATTACGGCTGGTGAGTAAATTCCAGACGTGCCCATATTTCACAGGTAGTGGCTGCAGGCATCCCATATCCATGAATGGGGGTGTAATCAGTTTTCCCATTAGTCAAACTATCCTATCAAGGGATAATTTTTTTTCCAAGAAAAATTACTCCAGAAGCAATTTCTCAATATAAAAATGGTCTTTCTGCACCAACATTCCCACAACAAAAAATCCTCTATTACAAGGAAGTTCTCCCCTTTTTCTGCCCGCAGCAAGAACACTTCTGTGCTTGGTTTAACATTTTAATAGTCTTTGCCAAGTGCCAGGAGGGTGTTCAGCGCTGTACGAGCTGTACTGAGAGTTCAAAAAGAACAGTTCACACAAGGGGCAAAACACTAAATGTGCTCTGAATTACTGGGGGTGAGAGCCCAGGACAGCTGGCAACGTGTGCTGGGAACACAGATTATCCTAAAGTCGCCTCTGGTTTTCCCCAGCTGCCCTATTCCCATCCTCTCACTTCAGCTTTAAACCTCCTGCACCAGCAAAGCACAAGAGCATTTTGCAGGGGTGAGCCAGTGCATAAGAGAGGGTTTGAGGAGGGTACACACATTGTGCTGAGATCAACAGGGACTGCTGATCTTTGTGGACAGAACCTGCAGCCCCTCTGTCCATCACCCACTGCATCCTGAGCTTTCCAGAGGGAAGCAAAGCTTTTTACAAATGGATCATTAAGAAAAAAAAAAACAAAAACCAACTTGGGTTGTTTAAAGAAAGTCACAGCACAGTAGTGCAGCAGGTGGGAATCAAACCCAGGGGTTTGCTCCTGGATATGCTCTGATCCTTTTGTAAATTCTCTCCCATACCCAGGCACCATCCCTTAAATCAGCATCACAAGCCACCTGCTCCACTCATACAATCATGGAATCACTGAATGGGTTGGGTTGGAAGGAACCTTAAAGCTTGTCTTTGTTCCACATCCCCTGCCCTGGGCAGGGACACCTTCCACTAGCCCAGGTTGCTCCAAGCCCTGTCCAACCTGGCCTTGGACACCTCCAGGGATGGGGCAGCCACAGCTTCTCTGGGCAACCTGTGCCGGGGCCTGCTCACCCTCACAGGGAAGGATTACTTTCTAACACCCAATCCAAACCTACTTTCTCTAGTCCCACTCCAGCAGCTCTGCACATTCATTTCAGAATGAGTCAAGCTCAAACCTTCCATCCCATCCCTCCACATGATCTCCCAGGCTGGCAGCCTCTGTCCTCATCCAAACCCAGCACTGTGAATCCAGAGGGAGCAGGACCCAGCTCAGGGGAATTTGGGGAGTGAGTCAGCAACAAAATTCAGTCCAAACTCAGCAACAACCTGACAAGTCACAGCAGAGTTCATGGTGGTGAGAGCTGTGCAGGGCACGACACAGTCCCAGTTCCCAGGGATTCAGGGATGCTGGAACCAAGCTTCCCTCAGCAAGGACCACAGAATTCATCCCCCTGGATCAGCCCTGGGCAGGAGCAGGCAGGGAGAGCTCACTCCACTGCAGGAGCTCAGAGCAGCCCATGGGGAATCATAGAATTGCAGAATTCAGCTCAAGAATCCCTTCCTGAGCTGGAAGGGACTCACAAGGATCATCAAAGACCAAATGGCCCTGCACTGGACCACTCCAAGTACCCTGTTTCCCAAAGGCTGTTGCAGCTCTGCTCCCATGGGAAGAGGAATTGGGAAGGGGGCAGCTCAAGGAATTGCTGAGGGGTCCTGGCAGTGGGGGCTCCCTTGCTCCACAGCCAAGGGCTTTGCACTTCAGTGGGGCTGGACCACAAACTCTCTCAAAGATCCAAGAGCTCCCAGTGCCCCTCTAGGGCAGAGAAGGGCCGTGTCCATGCATTTTAAGGGACACCACAGCAGTGGTAAATGCTGTCCCCATGTCACAGGCACTGCCCCTGCACACACCTCGTGCCTGTGCTCTGGTGGCACTCACAGCATCCCTGCACAGCAGCTGAGGCCTGGCAGGGAAGAGAGCTATCAGATGGAGGGAGCTCCGGGGGAGGGTTTCAGACAGGCACAACAAAAGGCTGCTGCAGCTCGCTCGATCTCAGGGCCCCCAGCCAAGAGATCAGTTCTATTCCTGGCACCGCCGAGGGCCAAACTGCGGGCGAAGCTCCCCCTCACACCCCCCCGATGCATCGGGACCCAAACCTTCCCCAGCCAAACACCTCATTTTTCTGACATATTTAGCTGCTGGGTGACTTGCCAGCAGCAGCAGCAGCAGGCCTGCAATCCTCCTTTGTTGGGTGTACACAGGAGAAATGCTGCAGCTCCATTTCTCTTGTTGACTTTAAGGAGGAGATTCAGCTATTACATAACCCGAAGGACAGAGAGCAGATGAGCATCTACCTCGTCCACAGCAGCACTTTAAACCATTCAGTCCAAAATGGTTTAAAAAAAAAAAATTATCACTGCATAAAGCCCTACTCTTACATAAACTGTTCAGTAATATTTTTATATTCATGGGGTTTTTTCCACTCTTGGATGCAGTTCAAGGAGGCTGGTGATACCTGGCTCGTTTCTTCGCCACTCCACAGCATTCCCTGAGGATACTGCTCCCCACCAACACATGAAACAGCAGAAAAAAACCCCAAACTGCCCCTGTGGGGCTGATGGCAGAGCTGTGCAGGAGCAGCCTGGCTCCCAGCTTTGGCAGCATGGCAGTGCTTTCTTCAGCATGGACTTCACCAGAATACTCAACCAGCCAGGCTGATTCAGCCAGAAGTTAATAGATTTATCCAGGAGGCAGCAAACTGACCAAGATGCCCGAGACTTCACGTGATGACGACAAATAGGGCCAATTTGACTCCAGCAAACTTGGTGATCGGTTGCCAGGGCTGTGCTGTCCCCACGGGGACACTCCAGCAGGAGCCAGGACTCCTCTGCCTTGGTACTGACACGGCACATGCCTCGTGCCATCTGCTCATCTTCACACAACCACACTTTTTATCTGCCTGCCTTTATGAGGACGAGCTCGCTGGGTCTGAACACAGGACTCCAGGCAGCCCAGAGCAAATTTGCTTAACATAAGACTTCGGGATGAGATGGACAAAGCACCAACGCAGATAATTAGATAAACATCCAGACACTGATGGGAAAGGTTTCATACCTCTGTAACTGCATTAGTTAACACTTAATGCAAACAGATATTTTCCCGTGCTGGAGCAGTTTTACAGTCAGGTATTGAGAAATATTAGCACATGTCGGGCCCAAAGTGTGTTCTCGGTGCTGTCTAGACATAAAAATGGGCCCAGTCGTGCAGAGCAGAGACAACAGCCCTGGCTGTTCCTGCAGCCAGCCCAGCACAACTCACCAGGGCACTGGGGCTGACACTCCAACCAGAGCTCAGAGCACACAGACATTTGCAATGCTAAGGGCAGATGATGATGTGATCGCGACCTGAACACGAGGTCCTGAACAGGCTGCACAAATAAATTCACATCTGTCATGTCAGGGTGGACAGAACAAGAGCAGCGCAGGTCTTGCTGCTGCAGAGTCAGGAAAATGTTAATTTTGGTGCTGAGGTGAAGAATTCCAAAGTGATACAATAAGTTATTTGCAATAAGGAAAAGAGCTGCATGGGATGTGATGTGTAAGGACACAAGCAGCTGTGGCAAGAGGCCTCCAGAACAAGCAGGTATAAAGCAAAGTTATTAAAAAGATAATTCAGTTACAGGCAGAGTGGGGTGTGAAAGGAAGGTGTTTGGCTGGACATACCAGCAAAACAGTGCTGGAAGCACCAGTGTAAACCAACAGCTGGTAGAATCCTGGTGACACCTGCCCTGGCTGCCAGCCACATGCCAGCATGAGGGGGGGCAGGAAAAAGGAAAGGAAGATGACACAGAAAGCCTTGGGCAGGGATTGATGGGCGGCTCTGCTGCACAGGGGCTCTGCAGAGTGTGCTCAGAAGGAGAGAAAGAAAGTTTGTGAGAAGTGGTGCTGTGAAATCCACCTGTGTTGGCAGGTCATTGCCTACAGAAACCTTAAAAGGATCCTCCTGAAAATGTTGGAATACGCATACAGGTCATCAATAATGCTAAAACCCATGAGATTTGGGGTTCTGCTCCTCAGCACATGGGACTCAAGCTTTCCCTGCCAATGTCTCCTGAAGTGACAGCAGAACCTCACTGGGGCAAGGAGGTGTGAGCAGAAGTGTATGGAAGATTCCCCCTTTGTAACACAGAGATGCCTCTTTGCTCCTGGAGCATTATCCCTGCTCCTGACTCATCACTGACACACCAGTGTCCCTCCCTGGCTCTACAACCTGAGGAGGAACAACTCAGGCAGTCCGTACAGAGAGTAAAACGTACGTGGGAGTACCTTCAGATCCCTTACTGGTGAACCAAAATCCATGCAATCCATGTGAGTCCCTCCTTTTCTCAGACTGGGAGAGCAGCAAACAGTTTCTGTCACCTCAGTTACTTTAGTAGGCTCTTTACTACTCTTTTTTGTTGGTTTGGTTTTTGTTTTATACAGGACAGGACTCCGGGTTTGTGCAAAAGGAATTTCCTCAGAAACTTTCTCTCATTAACCAGCCCGGAACACCCCGACTGTCCCCCCGTGCAGCATTCCCATTCCACACCAACAGGTGAGGCAATACTTGCACCCAAAACTTCACCGTGGACCATGTGTAGAGGAAAATAACCCCCCAGCAAGGGTGCCCAGACCAATCCCTCAGGTCTAACACAGGGATCCCCAACATTTCCCTTTCCCCACGGAGTCCTCCTGCCTTCCACGGGCACCCTCCAGACGGGAGCAGGGGACTGTACCTGGCTCGGAGATGATGAGGCTCTGGTCAGAAGGCAGCAGGAGGAATTCCCTGCAGGTGTCCAGGTCCAAGCTGGGCAGGCTTTTCTTCTGGCACAGCTCGGTGACGATGTGCACTGCCCTGCGACAGCGGCCGTCGTCCCTGGGACCGCTCATCGCCCTCTCGCATCCTCCGCCACCCCCTGCTCTCCAAGAAACTTGGGCTAGCAAAAGAGGGTGGGTTTGGTTTTCATCACATGAGCAGCTTCACGCCAGTTCCACCCTCTGGCATGGCAGCACCTGCTGGGACACCCGGAGCTCCAGCCCTACGGACCCCGCTCAGAGCCGGAGTCTCCCCCAGCCTGCTGGCCCCTGAGCTCCCCACGGCCCTGCCAGCGCTCCCGGTGCCTCATTGCCTCTGAGATCACAGATCTGTTTACTGCCAAGGCTGCTCCAGACAAAGAACCTCCTACCAAACTCAGTTTCGTGCCCTCCACACGACACACGTATTAAAGCTGCAGCCCAGATAATTCTTTTTAACCCTTTCGTTGCTGCCCTTTCTCCAGGTACAGAGTTTCAAATCCCCGTCCCGGAGTGATTTTGCAAACAGAATGAATGCTGAAACCTCCTGGCTGAGGATGGCACACCACCAGGGAGGAGAAACCAGAGTGCTCCCATGAACAGCGCACAAACTACTTACAAGCGCCAAAGGCAACATAAGAAAAGCTGCAGGTTTTATTGATTTGTTTGTGCTGGTCCTAACACACCAGGCTGCAGTAGAGATTGAGAACACCATTCCAGCCCATAATTAGATTTCTTTCTTTTTTACTTTCTGCAGTATTTTTTTATTCCTGTTGTAACTTAGCAGGCAGGTCGTGCCACGCGGCACAGCATTTATCTGACAGGCACGGGCCAAGAAGCAACTGTGGAGCAGGCAATTAAGATTATGTACAGCAGGATGACTTCTTGCAGCTTCTACAAGTCTAATGAGCCTTCTGGAGAGTCAGGGCTGAGGCTGCACAGGTCCCTCAGCCCCACATGGCAGCAGAGTGTGCTGAGATCATGGTGTTTATGCTCCCTGGTAATTACCTGCTGAAGCACTTGGAGCTGCCACACCATGAGTGTCCCAGGGGTGACACCAGCACCCAGCACAGCACGAGGCTGCCCTGGAGCTTCTCTGACCGCCCTCCATCCAACCTCCCAGCAGCTCCATCCCCCGATTCCCAGGCTGGATAATTTCTCCAGCTGTTGGGCTGGTGACTCACTGCGACACAAAGGGCGTGGGTGGCACTTGAGGTGCACGTGTGATGCAAAGGCATCTCCCAATGCCCCTGTGAAAGCTGCATCAAGGCCCTTTTAGCCCCCCTGGCCCTTCCTTGCCCAGAGTGATGTGTTGTGGACACCTCACCCTCCATCCCTCCTGCCACAGTTCTGTGCCCAGCATGGGCAACCTCTGCCTGGCAAGAGCAACTTACCTGCCAAGCTCTTCTCCTCCCAAAAACTTCTGTTGCCAAGACAACACGAGTGAAACCTTTTATTAACCCAGAAATATCCTACAGCTGGTCACAGAGAACCACTTCTAATTACACACCACCACCTCCCAGTCAGTGCTCCATAAACCTGCTGCTGCCAACAGGTTGAGACACAACTGCAGATTAGGAACTGTTCCTGAAGGGTTCACCACCTGCAAGCCAACACCAGCATCACCAACCTCTTGCCAGCAGCCCCGTGGCTTCCAAAGGTCTGTGTTTACCCAGGAGAGATTCCAGACACTGCAAGGCTGGGAGCTAAACCAGTAATTTCCCAAGCACTCCAAGCTCAGGTATAGTTTGCATTATATTTGATGACAAACTCGCTAAAACCACCCACCTACTTATCTTTTTAAGAAACTTGACACTCGAATTTTACACCTCAAACCTGCCTTTAGAGATTTGGGTCCCTACAACACCTACTTGGGGCTGGGCCTTACCCTCTACAACCTCTGATGTGTACTGCAGCCTCCCCAAGTTTTTCTAAATGGGAAAGTTTTGCCCCCTGCCCCACAGAAACCTGTAAGTTTTACCCATGGACCCATAAATGATGCCCATGGACCCATAAGTGATACCTGTGTCAGCCTTGGCATGTGCACAGGCATCTCAGGTGATGCTTCACAAGAGCTGTTGGCACCTGCCAGGATACCTGAGCTGCCAGGAAAGAAGACCAGGAGCTGGGAAGGGAGCAACAACTCTCCTCTGCTCCTCCTTTCATTGCCTCCTCCAGGGCACCTGTGTCCCAGACTCCCAAATCCAAAGGATTTGCACCCAAGGGGTTGCAAATGAGCCCCAGGCATCACATCATCTCTCCAGCACAGCAACAGTTCCTGCCTGAGCCACCAAAACTGGCACCAGGAGAGGAATTCCTGGAATACATCAATCGAGTGTTGCATTTGAAATTTGAATTCACCTTAAAGAGATTTCAACAGACAAAAAAACACCCCGACCAAACCCTTTGAAAAAGGTTAATGCCCAATTGAGGGCTTGTAACACAGAAATCAATAATAAAATTCAATTATTTGGGAAAAAAAGGCTAATTTTATTACAAAGGTAATAGCAAGAACTTTTTACTTTTAAATTTAAAGTCACCTTGGGTCGATTATTCACCTTGATTTACATATCAGAGGATTCCAGGCTCGCTGGGTACCAATAACAGCAGGCCCTGGTATTAGCATCCATGATCTCAACAAATATTTCTTCAGAGAAAAAACCAGACTTTTTTTGCACTTTGTACCTTTGGATTTATGTCACACACACTCTCTATTGTTCAACACAAGAGGCTGCAAAACAGCTGCCACAGCTGAAAATGCAAACACTGCTTTTCCCAAGCAGGGACTCTTGATCCCACTTCTCCTCTCCCACATCCACACACACACACAGCTGTTGGAATACAGGGTTTTTCCTCTCGTATCCCACTGAGAAGCTCCCACTTTGCCACGTGGAGCAGCCCAGGAAAAGCCCTGGAGAAGTCAGATCCCATCCCCTGACACTGCAGCTCCCACCACCCCCACAGGGAGCATCCTTTTTCCAGCTGCCTCGGACTCGATTGGTACTTGGAGGCCAAACTGCTCCCAAAGTCGTGTTTCCACCTCTCGGGATGAACAACCCAGACAAGTGGCCCCTTTCCAAGCTCCAGGGACTTGGGCAGAGCAGTGTTGTCTCACCCACACCCACCCTGGCATTTGGGATTTGCAGTGTCTGGCAGAGCTTTTCCCTGCAGCTGCATTCCCTTGGCCTTTCAGAGAGCAGGGATGGCTTCCCCTCATTTACCTTCCCCCCCATCCACTGGCCCGATGGCACATCCAGAGAGGGAGTTAAACACAACAGCAGCCTGGGAAGTGGAATAAATTTGGGGGAAAGTGGCTCAACAGACTTGCATTACACATAGAAATGAGTTATGGGCAACACAGCAGCTCTTGAGTCACCTCTGAAATAATCACTGAGGACAAGAACACAAAAGGAATGAAAACTGTAAGGAAAGGAGGAAAACTGCAGCTTGTGGCAGCTCGAGGCTGCAGACACTGCTCAGGGAGCAAGGCTGGAAGTGGAAAAGTTCCTAATAACCTGAGAGGGAGAAAAGAGGATCATTTTCCTTCCAGTAAAGCAGAAGCCAAGCACCAGAGACATTACACAAACATCTGAGGAATTGGGAAGTTGGGAGCACACTGCAATTGGATTAAGGAGGGTGTGCTCCAGACAGAGCTCATTGGAGGTGATTTACACTGGGGTTTGGAGCAACCTGGTCTGGTGGAAGCTGTCCCTGCCCACAGCAGGGGGGTGAATGAGACGAGCTCCAAAGTCCCTTCCAACCCAAACAATTCCATGATTCCATGAATGTGGGCTACTAAGGTGGAATCACAATTATATTTGTCCAGCTGAGCCAGAACAAGTTATTCATTTAATTTGAACCAGGATCTATTTGAAGCTGATATTATTATTATTTTTTTTAAATAATCATCAAGCCTGGGGAGGGAGCAGCAGCGTTTCTTTATGCCAGCTCTAACTAATAGCACGGCATTGTTTACTCTCCCAGTTAATATAATAATTGGAAACAGCTCACAAAGGATTTGGAGCTTCTTGCCAGGAAAAATGACGTTGATCTGGATCCTTTGGCAACAGCAACATGTGCCATCTGTGGATAAACACGGCGTGGATTGCTGTGCCCTTAACACACATCTCCGTGGGGGCTGGTGCTGTGGGAAAGGGAGAAACCCAACACCCTCATCTCACCCCTGCCTGCACAGGGGAGGAGAGCACCCCATCCTGTGGAGACAGAGCATTAAAATTTAGTTTTAAGCCCAACACAATTAAATACCAATTACTCTGTGCTAAGTATCGAGTCTTTTGCACAGAGCGACAGCAGGAACGTGAAGGAGGTGCTGGTTCCCTCCTTGTGTGTGCTGAGTCTCCCCTGGCTGTTCAATCCCTGTGTGAACTTTTTGGGAGCAATTATTCAACTCCAGACACTCCTCTCCTTGAATATCAAGGGAGGAGGGAAGGGAAGGTTTGGGAAGGTTTGGGAAGGGAAGGGAAGGGAAGGTTTGGGAAGGGAAGGGGAAGGGGAAGAGAATCATCCTGAATTTGTGGTCTAAATTGACAGTCCCTGGACTGCACTGCAAGCAAACTCCAGGATGTGATGTTTAAAGATAAATAACTCATTCCCCTCCTGGGCACAGCACGGGAGGAACCTGCTCAGCCCAAAGGCCACCTCGGCAAGGGGTGGCAGTCCCTGCTGCCAGCTCCTGCCCTGGAGTGCCAGCGAGGCATTCTGGGCATTGGATTCGTTGGATAAACATGGCTCAGTGTCCTGAAAAGCACCGGGTCCAAGAGGCATCGCAGGGTATTGCACACAGAATGGGAGCCCAAAGCCAGGCTGCTCTGGAGCTGTGTGCATCCTGGCAGGAAGGTTTCCAGGGGCAGGGACTGCCATCAAAAACTTTTTCCTGATGATGGGATTTCTGAAATACATTTTACTGACCTGGAATCTTTGCATATCCTCAAGGTGAAGAGTTATAGAATGATTTGGCAGGGCTAGAAGCCCTAAAAAGCCATTTCTGCTCCAGCAGCCTCAGATGGGTGATGGTGTCAGCTGGGATGGGATCGGGCAGGTGTTGGCTTTGAGCACACCCTCAAAGATAAATAACAAAGGGAGAGCCCCAGGGCCAGGCTGAGGTACCTGCCCAGGACCTGAGGGAAGGGCTGGAGCTGTGTCAGGGCAGTTTGGGCTGGATATCAGCAAAAGGTTCTTCCCCCAGAGGGTGGTCAGGCACTGAACAGGCTCCCCAGGGTTTGGTCACGGTCCCAAACCTGCCAGAACTCAAGGAATGTTTGGACAATGCTCTCAGGGACAGAGTGGGATTGTTGGGGTGTCTGTGCAGGGCCAGGAGTTGGACTGGATGATCCTCGTGGGTCCCTTCCAGCTCAGGATGTTCCACGATTCCATGACCTGACATCCTGGTGCCAGTCCCATGCCAGGCACTGCCACGAAGGGCTGCCAGCCCCCTGTCAGCCCGGGGTTATCTGGGACCTAAATTGCAGGAAGGTTATGGCAGCAAACACCTGGACATGGTACCACATCACAGGAATGAATATTAGGCTGGGATTAGACCCATTCCAATTCCTCAGCCTGATTTAAATAGTTAGTCCTGTCTCCCCCGGGTCAGAACCTGAATCGTGGCTGTTGTTGGTACACAGCTCTCAGAAAGATCAAAGTGGCCTTTGCCTAAATGTTAATGACAGGCTTTAACACATCTTTTCTCTGAGCACAGATGAAAAACTGCTGCTTTTAGGGTCTCTTTCAACCTTCTGTGATGTGAACACCATTATCAGTGTCACTGCATAATTTATTTTTAAAAGACTGCACTTTGCTCGGAGGCCGATAAAGTGCTGGTGTCAGAACCCAGAAGACAGATTAAAATTTGTCTTTGGTTATAAAGTGCTAAAGATTCCTGGGAAGCCTTTGCTCTCCCACTCTCCTCAGCCACTGGAGATCAAGGAAGCAGAAGCCCTTTGATTGAGATATATATATACATATATATAAAATCCCAGCAGGTTCCAGGTCATCTCTGGTGACATTGTTTCCAGAGGAGGACAAGGGTTTGGTCAGCAATTCCCAGCTCCAGCAGCCATGAGATGAGGAGTCTTTTTAGATTTGAAACAGCCCCAGACCACACAGCATATGGCTTTATCTCAGCACCATTTCCATCAGGAAAGAAGAGACTTGTATAAAAGACCCTGGAAAAATTCCATGTGTCTGCACAGTAAGAGGCTGAACACATCCATCTGCAACCACCTTTCAGTAACACCTGGCACAGAGGGCAGGAGGTCCAAAGCCCCAACATTCCTTGGATTTATCCCAGGCTGTAAAACCACAAGTGTTTTCATGGAAACCAAAAGGCAAAGCAGAATATATTTAATCTCAGCCTTCTGGAAGAAACACACCAAGTTATTTGTAATGGGAAATAAGGATTTTTTTTCCCCTGGTGTGCTTACAAAGCATTTGCTGTATTCTAGTTATTTTTATCCCTCCCAATGGAAATACAAGTAATAAAAATAGGAGTATTTTATAACAGGGAAAACAAAACCAATGGTGCACAATTGTGCCTCGGAGAGAAAATGCTGTAATGTTTTTATTTCAGGAGAATATTAACATGTGAAAAGAAACCTGAGAGCTCTTTGATTAACCTGCTCCATCAGCCTCCTGAGAGCAACATGGATCTTCAGGAGCTGCTTTCCATGTGCTGGTGCTTCCCACCCAACATCCTAAAGGACGGGGTTGTCTCCTGTCCGATGGTGCTTTCCAGAGGCTGCAGCTCCCACTCCTGGAGTGCTGCTGTCCCACATCACCCCAAATCAGCACCCACATCATCCTCCATCCCCCCCAACACCATCACCCTGCATTCCTCTGTGTCATCACCCCACGTCCCCCTCCACATCATCCCCTCAGATCACCCCACACCATCACCTGGCATCCCCCCACATCACCCACCACATCATCCCTCCAAATCATCACACACCCCCATCCTCCATCACCCCAACTTCATCATCCCAAATTCTTCCACATCATCCCTCCACATCCTGGCCCCACATCCCCCAGCACAGTCCATCTCTGCAGCATCCAGCCCGGCTGAGCAGAGCTCAGCTCCAAGTCTTTGGCCACCAAGCCTCCTTAACCCCTGTCTGTCTCTCCTACTCCTCCAAGGGCACTTCCCTGCCCTTGTCAGGTGTGGTTGTGGGTCCAGCAGCACAGGCATTCCCAGCTCATCCTGGACAATTATCCCAAATCTCTTTCACAACCCACAGCCAAAAATCCAAGGGGTTTTCCTGGCTAGAGACATGTGGACCTGTGTCAAGGATCTGTTCCATGCCCAGCTCACCCTCAGAGCATCCTCTGCAGAGACCCCTCCTGGGAGCCCAGGGCAGCATTTGCAACGCTCCCATTAATAAAGAGAAAAAAGAGAAAGCCCTTTCCAATCACTTCACTGCTTAATAATCTCCTTCCACAGGTGACAACAGACAGCATCCTAAATGACAGATGTGCTGGCAACCATCTCCCCAAGGATCCTCACAGAGAAACACAACCAGAGTCATCTAAGCCATTCAGCACATGGGCCTTTCCCAAGCTTTGGTTTCTGCTGTATCTACTTCCCCAGAGCTCCACATCCCAGCAAAGAGGAGCATCAGGTCCTGCACTTTGGAATAAGGGTGTCCTTGCCAGCTGCTCATGGACAGAGCAGGAAAGCCCACAACAGAATCACAGAATCACAGGCTGGCTTGGGTCACCTTACAAATGTGGCCCCACAAATCATCCCTCAGACATGATTGCAGAAAGCCTTCCTGTCAAGCCAGTCACTGTGCCCTTCACCCAGGAAAGGCAGGAAGGTCCTTGGAAGCACAGGGCAAGACAGAGTCTCCAGACCCAGCAGCATAATTGAATTACTTTCCACAGAATTCAGTTTTCAGCAGCCAGCAGCAAATAAGATGGCCTGGCACATTTGTGTTCTGCTCAGCCACTAAAAGGATCCCACATCTGTGTGTAAATGGAGGAGAAATGGATGGATTATAATGGGGCAGAAGATTAAATTGGTTTGACATGTCCACAGTCATCCCAGGAACCAGCAGCACACCGAGCACCAGCTCACTTGTGGTGAAAGGGAACTGAGGAGTTAACAAAGACCAGCCTGAGCTCTGGGCACCAAGCTGGGAAAGGGAACTTCAAATAACACAGCAGAGCACGGAATGCTGGCAACACATTCTGACTAATCGTGTTTTCCAGAGGGAAGGAGAGCATGGCACGAGGGTGGTTAAGGCAGGAACACTCTGTAGCTCTGAGAGGAGAACCAGAGCACACACAGGTACCCACAGCCCCATCAACTGCTCCAATGTGCTGATGGAAGAGCCAAAATGTCTCAGTATTCCCAACTTTGGCTCTGCCTGTCTTTCCAGAATTAATTCCTGTTCCTTAACCCATTCTGGGTAGTTATACCCTCCCTTTCCATTCAGTGCCAGGCAGCAGGATGAGACACGGACACAGTGGAAGTCCAGCCCACAGCACAGGCATTATTAACACTCAGTGTCCCTGGATCAACACATCCAGGGTCCTGATTCAGCACAAAAATCCAGGGCTGGGATCCCTGGCAGGCTCAGATCTCACCAACCCTCAACTCTGCTCAGCACCAGGAACACACAAACCCCAGAGAAGCACCAGACCAGGGCTCCTGCCTGCAGGTGATGCTCAGACCTTCCATCTCAGAGCACACAGCAAACCTGTGGCAGCTGCAGTGGTTACTGGCTTGGGCACTGGCTCTGCTCATGGAAAGGACCTCGAGACACAACTTCTAGCAGCAGAAGGTGACTGAGGAGTCACATCTCCTACCTGGGCAGGTCTCAGCAGTGCACCCGGGGCTCAAACAAGAAGCCCAGGAGAAGTTCTCAAATGAGAAGTTCCTTGGTGCTCCTTTTTGGCACTATCCGCTGACATGTTCCATGCAACAGATTTTAATGAATAAATGGTCCATTTATAATTGCCAGAGGCAGGGGAACAAAGCTGGTGACCTCCACAGACACTTGCTGAAAGCTCCAGCAGCCCACCCATGCCTTGCAGTCACAGTGATGAAGAGGGGGCAGAGGAGGCAGGTCACAGGCTGGGGATGTGAGCTCATGGAGCTTCCCAGGGCAGGAGGCAGGGGATCCTTGCTGCTGCTGCTGCTTCCAGCTGTGTCCAGCATTTCCAGCTTTTCCTGTGCAAGGTTCAGGAACCACAGGGCTCTGTCAAGGCTGAGATGGAGAAAGAAACGGATGAGATTGAAGCCCCCAGGTCACCACATTCCACTCAAACATGGACACTGGCCCCAGGGTGTAAGGAACCACAGATCATGCAGAACAAAGCACTTAGTGCTCAGTAAACTGCTCTTTCCCAAATTGCCTTCCAATGCATTCCATGGGCTGCCACTGCAGCTGGTGATCTCCACCTGATTTCATGTGTAAGGTCCCTTCCAACCCAAACCATTCTGTGAGCCCAAAGTGGTTATAAATCCATGGCACAGAGAGCTCTGTTTTACATCCCACATTTTCTGTTTGTTCCCCACTTGTCTGTGCCTGTTCCACAGCTGATCCTCATTTCTGGTGGAACAACCAGGCACCCACAGCCTGGCCAGGAGGTCTCCACTTTCACATCATCCCTCCCCTCCTGCCTTTCCCTCACTATTGTATTTGCAACCAACCCCCCCCTCCCCGGTTTTGCTCCCTGTAACAGCTGGCTCTGGACTATGATTTGAACAAAATAAAGCCTTGGATTACCTCTTTTCTGGTGCATTGAACAAAATCTTTGTGTATAAAACCAATCCAGCAGCAAAACGAGGCTAATATGGCTCAGCATTTCTTTCCATCTTATAGACAAAAAAAGAGCTGAAATGTCACAGGAGCTCGTTAAGAATGAAAACATTTTCCCAGCTTTCCCTGAGCCCAGCACTGCACCCATGAGGAGACGTGTCCTCAGCAGGTCCCTCTCCCACCTGCAGAACTCAAAGCCATGAGTTTCTTCCCAAGACAAAACTCGTTCCCTCAGAGCCCAGCATGCAGAGGGCTGGGTTAAGAGCACCATCTGGTGACACGATCCATGTAAGAGATTTTAAGGAATGAACAGTTAATTCACAAATTCTTGGCAGAATGATGCACAACTTACACGCTGGGATCCCCCCTTTTCCACAGGGTGTGTGTCCAAGGCAGAAGGCTGCTTATCCAGAGCACTCCCTGCTTCCCAACACAGCTCTGAATTACCTGCACCTTCCCCGTGGTCTTGAGCTGATTAAACCTCAGGTGGGCAGATAATCTGTCTTCATTTAGAACACAGAATTCATCCTGAGCACAGTCCCTGCACCATCCTGCCGGGACTTGCTGCTGCAGCATCTCCTTCCTTTGGAAACATCTGGGCCAGCAGAGATAAAGAACTTACATTTGGGATTGCCTGGAGACACAGACAAGTTCCAAGAGGAAACAGATTATTCAGTTTGGAGTTTTGCACCTCACTCTGCAGTCAACAGCCAAACCCCTGTGAGATCCAGGGCACAGATCATGGTTCTGCAGCCTGTGACTGAACACAGCTCCAAACACAATTCCAAAAGAATGGGGGCTCCAGAAGCCACTTTCAGAGCTCACTGTTTCCTGAGAGGAAAGTGATCTGAAGCAGACACACAGTGCCACACAGATCCCACAGCTCTGGCACAGCCTAAAGGCACATCCCAGCCCCATATTCCCGGCAGTGAAATCCTCAAAAGACACGATTTCCAAACACTTCTTCTGCCACAAAAGGCTTTTGTGGTTATCTCTGATATACAAGATAAAAAAATAAAGATACTCTCACCAAGCCAGGTGCTGGGCAGGTTCAGTTGGGGTGGCTGCATCCAGCCCAGCTCAGTGGCCTCTGGTCATGCAGGTGGGTCTGGTCCCTCAGGGCAGGGACAGCTTCCACCAGACCAGGGTGCTCCAAGCCCCATCCAGCCCGGCCTTGAACACTTCCAGGGATGGAAGACGAGCCTCAGTGTCAGGACAAAGCAGCAGAATCACCCCTGAACACCCTGCCAGGTCCTTGGTGAGGAGTCCCCCAGGCACCAGCACCCTCAGCTGAGGTGACCCAGTGCTCTGTGAGTCTTGTTTGATCTGCTCACTAAAGTTCTGTGCTAAACGTGCTCATCTCTGATGTGTTAACGAGAGGAGCAGGAGTTTATAATCCCTGTTTTTAGTCCCTGCTAGTTTAGCAAACATTATCCTAGTTCCCAAGCATTAACCCACCATGGAGATCACCCAGCACTTTGCTGAAGTGCCAGCCCGTGGAAAGCATTGGAAGGTAATTTGGCAAAGAGCAATTTACTCAGTGTTCAGTGCTCCATTCTGCACAGTTTGCTCCACTAACATGGAGGAAAGGACAGGGGAATGGGATGGGATGCAGTTCAGCCCCTGTGAGCCTGCTCAGTGACCCAGAGAGCTCAGAGGGTGAAGGAAATTAATAAGGAGAAAGAAGGCTCTGGAGATCCAGGCTCACCATCTCAACCCTCAGAGAAAAATGGCACTGACTCCAAAATCATATACGTGTCTACAGAGATATCCACATCCCTAGAAGTGTCCAAGGCCAGGTTGGACAGGGCTTGGAGCAACCTGGGATACTGGAAGGTGTCCCTGCCCATGGCAGGGGGTGGAACGACATGATCTTTAAGGTCCCTTCCAACACAAACCACGCTGGGATTCTATAGTAGATGTGAATTCTACAATGGCAGCAAGGGTTGAACAGTTTAGCAGCAGTTTCTGACTCTTGGTAGAATTTTGGGATGGGAAGAGGAAATTCAGATATGCTCCCCTGGAGGGGAAATAAAAATTGGCAACTGCATTGCAGCACTGAGTGATGGGGTGAAGAGCTCAGTGTCACTGGAGCAAGGCAGAAGAATTAAAACCTGGATGGTAAAGGAAAAAAAAGCCAGGCAAGCCTACAGAGGGAATCCAGGGGCTGAGTGGAGTCAAAGAGAGGAGCTGAAAGCAACAGATGCCAGTCCAGCCACAAGGGCCAACTCACCAAAAGAGCCAGAGCAGATGGGCTGGCAGAGCTGGAGCAGATGGACTGGGAGTGCTCTGGACACAGCGAGGCAGCAGCTGGCAAAGAGAAACAAAACAGCCCTCTGAGAACTCCCCACTGCTCCTCCTCTGCCAGCAGAGCCCCCGGTCCCGCTCCGGAGGGGTCGGGAGGGTGAGCAGGGCATCCAGCCACCCGTTCACAGCCAGCACATGCAGAGCCAGCACCACCTCCTGCTGCCACTGTTTGGTCTGGCAGCAAAACCCACTTGAAGTGCAAGGGTTTGGTTTCAAATCACCTGTTCCTTTGCTGGTGGTTGCAGAGGCTGGAGAGGCCACCCGAGTGCCTGGTGGGAATGTGGGTGTTCTTTGTTCAGGAGGAACAGGTCTGTGCTTTGGTGAAGGCAACTGAACCTCTTCTAGAACACAGCTCTCTCATCGTGGAGCTCCTGTGACACTGACCCACCAGAAGCACTCAGAATAAACAAACAGTGAGAAAAAAATGCAAGTTAGTTCTGAGCTACAGCCTGGAGGGAAATGCTGATACAGAACAGACCTGCTTGGATCAGAGCCTTCACCAGCTGCACAGGTTATGGAAGCACAGACACACCCCCAAGCTGGTTGGCATTCCAGGTTACCAGGCCTGTCATTGGTTGCAAAAAAATCATTCAGAGGTAATTTTAGCTTAGGTGAAGCTCACACTACTCTCTTCTTGCAGGTCTGCATGGTCAGCTGGAGCACAAGTGATGCTGGTGCCTGGGGGAGCTGCAGTCATGTCATGACTCCTTAAACCAGACAAGTTCCTACTTCCAATTGCTGAGCTGCAGTTGAACAGGGCCACAGCCCAAGATCTGTGGGCTCAATTCTGCTTTTAGTTCTGGTAAGTCAGGAGACTCCTCCAGTAGTGACATCCACACAAGAAAAGGGATTTATCAGTGGCAGGGAGCAGCTCAAAGCACACACCCCAAACTGCAGTTCCAAGGTGGAGGAACCCAACAGCACTGCACGTGTGCAGCTTTTTCACTACATGCAAAAAGTACAGAGGGTGCAGGAGCAGTCTTCTCCTTCTCCTCTTCCTCCTCCTCCTCCTCTTCCTCCTCCTCCCTTCCAGTGCAGTTGGACCCAGGGGTTGTGCCCTGGAGTTGGAATCACCCACACATGGTGTTGGTCCATGGTGGTCCCTGACACACCAAAACACACCTTTATTAAGCAAAAGGACCCAGTGCCCCTGGCCATGCCTTCACCACAGCCCCATCTCCAACAGGGAGAACAAGGAACCACGTGCAGAGCAGGGTGTGACAGAGAGGGCAGGGGAGGTGTCACCCCAACGGGTCACTCAGCAGCCCAGGTCAGCTCCCTCTTCATTCTCCTGGTGTTTACTGGGGCAGGGTCATGGGCAACAACCCCTCAAAACCACCCCCAGAAGCGTTGTCAGCTCTGTTGGGAAGCATCTCATCCCATCCCACCCCATCCCATCCCACCCCATCCCCACAACTGCAGCCCTTTGAGCTGTACACCTTGAACTGTCCCCTCCTGCTCATTTCAGGATGAGCAGCAGCACTAAAAAAACTGAGAAACCCTCAAACCCCCGTGTTTCACACCAAGGTGCCAAATCATTTTCTGTCTGGATGCCACAGCCCCAGCTGGGCACATCTGAGCTCCTGCAGCCTGATTTTCACCCTGTTTTCCACACTGCAGGTGTTAGGAAAGTCTTTTGCCAGATGTGAATCTGTACCTAATGGTGTGCAAAAAAAGAAAACTCAAATTGAAAGAGTGATTTTTCAGATTTAATAGAAATAACCAAACCAAAATAGGTCTCAAACAATGCTTTAAACTGAGCTAATACAACTTCTACAGCACATTCCAGAGCACTTAACAAGAGATATTTACAGGCAGCTAAAGTATTAAATAACCAGGGAAAGAAAAATTTCATTTTTGTAATTACACACCAGCAAAAACCACAGGAACAGAACAATTAGAAACGATACCTTTTTTAAAAAAAAAGTTAAATATGGTGATTCAGATAATACAATATCACAGAAACAGCACTTGGTTTTTTGAAGAATCATATCAAAAGATGAGCCAAGTCTACTATGTGCAAAAAAGAACCAGTTCCAATACTGGAAGCATTGAAGAATCCAAGAATGCCATGAATTTAACCCTTCCAGGAGTACGTTTACATGGAAAACAAGCTTTGAACTGCACAAATCTGTATAGGATTATATACATGTGTCATGGTGTTCTGAACCTAAAAATCCCCCCCTCTGCAGGCCAGCAGAGGTGTCAGGGGAGGTCACTCCAGACTGAATCCTGCAACGAGTCCAGCTTACAAAGTATTTCAGTACCTCTCCTTGGAGAAATTCCATAAATTCCATAAATCCTAAAGACAGCAGCCTCAAGCTGTGAGATCACTCGACAGAAAGGGCCAAAACTGCATTTCAGACATTTTACAGTTCACTTATAACAAAGATTCCCAAATTAACTGTGATTTTGGAAAGATAATTCAATCCTGATACATTAGCAAGCATAGAAAGTAGGATCCCCACAAGCAAGCTGGAAGTAGATGGAAGAGTTTCTTTACCTACACTTTGAGAAGATAAAATAAATCACATACCCAAAGATACAATCTGTATGTTCCATCTGAAATATGTCTATGCAAACGGTGGCATAAACATTTTTATTTTAAAGAAGTACCTCCATTATTTGCTCAAACACCTACTTCTTAAAAAAAACCATGGAACTTCCCCCGATTTTTAAAATAAAATGCCACACTATACTGTCAATAACTGCTGCACACTCTGTTTTTAAAAGCTAGGCTTGGTGATATGCATACAAACTTCCCTATAAAATCACTACCCAAAGGAAAGGATTCCTGTCACGCTGACAGGCAGCAGACAAAGCACTTTTATTGCTTTTTTCCAAGGAAGAGATTAAGAAAAACAATGAAAAGCCAACTGGAAAAGCCAACACCATACACAGAGCTTCAAAATACTGCTGCCACAACCCAAACCTTTCGAGGTCAGCCAACAAACCAGGTGATGAAAGAGAAATTTAGGCTCATTTTAAGGACTTGAGCTCCAGTGCCTTGCAGAAATGTTTATAAAACATTTCACTGAGCCAGCACAAAGTGTGTGACAGTCAAGTGCCACAAGGACCAGCAGTGGTGACGTCCCACACAGAGGAACAGCCTCTCCACTGAATTGAGCATTTCTGTTTGCAGAACTCAGGGGGAACATCCTTTTTTTTGGATAATAACTCTGCCTTCTTACACCCCAGGCCACTTATTCAGGGCATATTTAAATAAAAACCCTGAACCCACTCAGCTGGTGGAATTAGCACTAATCACCAGGAATTACATGGACACCTCTGAGGTAACTGAGAAGCCCACACTGTGCACTTTTCACTCCTATTTCAAAAGCAAGTTGCCTTTTACTTCTTTGGATTAACTTAAACCTCAGGGTCATTTACAACAGAAATTGAGACATGAATTTTTACGAGTGTTTTAAACGAGAGCAGAGTTAAACCAAGGGCCAGACCCCTCCTGCCCCCCCGTTGGAGCACTGGGATCACACCAAGGGCCTGGCACTGTCTTTTCCAAGTTTTCCTGATGTAAGTTGTGCTCCAAATCCCCAGGTAAAATCACTCCCACCCCTTGCACACACAGCACCTGGCACAGGGAAGACGCTCCGAGGATCAGTGACTCATTAACACAAACCCCTTAATTTGCTCCTGAACAAGTTACACACAGTGAGGCACCAAAAACTGCTTTCACTGAGCAAACCCTTCCCAGTTCTGTGATGAACACCCAGCCTACAGGATCAGGAAATGGATTAGCAGAGCTTATCTACCCTTTCAAGTATTTTCAAACAGAACTTTGCTGCTTTCAAAACCCTCATTGAATCGTTGCTTTGGGAGTTCCAAAGTGAAGGGGGGGGAAGGAAAAGATTTATAAATAAAAGATACACTTGAGATTTCTTGCACACATTCAAAATTCCACATCATCTGTGGATCCCCACACTGGGGGCCTGGATGGAAGGACCAGTTCTGGAGGGTTCAGTGGGATCTGTGCAGAAGAGCTCGGACTCAGTGAGGCCAAGCTCAGCTTTACTCCTGGGGGGCAGAAGCTGCTGATCTAGAGCTGGACAAGTTTCCTGGCTGTTGTAGGGAGTGAATGACTGGAGAGGCCACCCCAAAAGAGAGGCTGTCCCAAAACATGGAACGTGTGCTCGAGGGCCTGGGTGGGAGGCAGAGGGTCCTGTTCCTGCAGCAGCCGGGGAGCACGAGCCTCCTCCTTCCCCACTCTGCTCCCAGGGGATCCCACCGTGCCCATCCCACGCTCTGGCTCAGGCTGGGGGGCTCTGCAGGATTCAATCCATGGCTGGTGCCCAGGGAACAGTTCAAAAGCTGAGGCCTGGAGGTCCAGAACCCAAAGAGTGTAAGTGCTGTAAAAACGGGGACCCCCGATTGAAGAGAATTCACAAAAATCTTATTTTCATGATGATTTTAATAATATTCCTTTTGCAAAATGAAGCTGAGAAACTAGAAACGCATAAATAGGCAATACACAGAGCCATGAAATGATCCCTTGTCACTACCAGTGTCCTATTCACACACGTCAGCCTTTCTATGGGCAAAGCTTTTGCTCTCTGTCAATTTAAGATGTTGAAATGGAATTCCTTTTTCCTCTTCTTTTCACGTACAAACTGCTAAAAATTAAATTTAAACCATCACTATTGTTAATATCTGAGAAATGGAAAAAACCCCAACCAGTTTAACTGTAACATCTGAGTGAAGAAGTGAGCTTGAAGTCACAAATACCTTCAGTCCACTCATTTTTTTTTTTTGTGAGAGAGGGGGAGTCCCAATGTACAGACTCGGTTCTCATGAAAAGCAACCAGATCTGCAGTTCTTTGCGTAAAGACTGCTGAGAGCACATCTCAAATTTGGTATTGTGCTAAAATATTTCTCTTTACCATTCTGGTAAAGTGTGTACAATGTCACAGGAGTTGCTGAGGACACCAAACCCCCAGGGATTTACCACAGAATTGTTGTATTCACACAAATTATGGCAAATTTAGAGTCTGTCAAACTCGAGCTCATCTGATCACATGAATTCTTCACCTTACTTTAGCAAGAGCAATGTGAAGGCCAGAAATGACATTCATTATTTCTAGTATTGACTTCTGTCAGGAAAGAAAACAACTATTCAAACTATAAATCCTTGTGCTGACCCTGATTTCACAGGGATGAAGGCAGTGTCCAAGGGGAAGGCACAGCAGAGGTGCCTCAAGGCTCACTGAGGGAATTTGGGAAATTGTTCTGTTTTCACTGTTTGACCAGAAACCACTCAAAGCCAAATCCTGGTCTGTGCAAGTGGGTGGACAGATAACCCAAACTCAGACTGATTCCAATCCTTCTGGACATTTTGCTCACAAGCTGCTTCTGAAGAAAAGATCTGAGAAGTAACTCTAAGAAAAATAAGACAGAACCTCAAAATGAATGCAATGTTAGAAATAGCATATATTACAAATCTTTTCTTGATAGGAACAATCAATAAGAATACATATTAGCTTAAAAACAGTTCAGCAAATGTTGCTGATCTGCAAGAAATCTCAATTCACTATTTACAAATAAGACAAAGTGAATACAGGAAATTTTACACATTTGGTAGTTAATATGTTATTGTTTGCCGAGTGGTCTATTAGAAACTGATATTTAGGAAGACTGGAAAAACACCCCAACCAGTTATTACCTCTTCAGTCTATATTTTAAGTACAGAAACTAGAGAATGAATACTGGAAAGAACATTCTGCCTCATCAGGGGGATCAGGGACAGATGACAACGCTGAGACTTCTGCCATGAACTCCATTAAAATGTTCTGGGTACAGGATTTTAATAAATACACCTCATCCTACTGAAAGAGATTGTTGCCACCAGCTTAGCTCCTTCTGCCTGCCAAAAACTCACGTTCCTGCACTTGCCAACTCAGAACAGTTTAATGATATTTTCCTTTTTCCTTTTGCTACACATAAAATGGAGTAAAGAAAGTAAAATGTCAGTAATTGATCGACACAGAAGACCAGTTATTCACAGCTCTGCTGCAATGAGATGACCAAAGCAATGACCAACACACACTTGAGTTCACACAGAGAGGGGATTTCAGGGACTTTGCTCACAGTTTACACTGCAGTGTAATGCAAGATACAGTCACTGTATTGGTCCAGTCCTGCAGAACGTTCTCCTACACAGTCTCAGCTGTACATGGAACATCTCTTATCAAATCTGCTTCTCTTCAACATTTCCTCCACCTCTATCTGTGAGACCAGGATGAGTGTGTCCCCTCCATCAGGAAAAGAAAAGATCAAGGGAAAAAAAAAAAATACAAACCACCAAAAATTTACAATACAGTTTTTTTCCCCTTTTGATGCGAATGTTTTTCTGTACAAGTGTTTTTTGTAATCTAATACTGTTTAAAAAGCTATCAGCTTCTTCAAGATGGCCACTGCAGGCATGATAATATTCCAGGAACACTTAAATAACAGTTTTTACAATAAATTTCAGGTCCATATCATTAGATTACTTTATATGCACTGGTCTCTCATCTGATTTTAGGCGTTTTCTACGTGGTTGTATAAAATCTTCATCGGAGTCCTCAGTTATTTCACCATCATCCTCTTCCTGCTCAAATTCAGGCAAAGGCTGGAAGGTCCTGTCTGGGTAGATCTCTGAAAGTTTATCTTCAAAGTATAATGCAACTGCCTTCCCTGCCTGTGCTACTTCTGAATCAGCCTGTGGATGAAAGAAGACAGGAATATTCACCTGTTGGAAATGCACATCCCTTCACCAAGTGTGCATGGTCTGAAACGCTTACCTTCAAATTAATCTCTTGTGTTTCTGCATAAACTTGAACAACTTTCATCATCTAAAAAGGATACCAGAGTCAAAAAAAATGAAATTATAATCCTTCCTAAAGTTTACCAGATTGCATAGGATTGGATGACTAAAGTCAGCCATAACAACACCACAGTTTGTTATGGGCTGAGCTCTTTAGTTCCCAAACTTAGAGGCAGCAGGTTTAAGACAGTCTTAGGTGGTAAATAAACCTTCAACAAAACACACAACTCTTGCACAAATAAATGGCTCCCAGTCATTTTCTACTCATGACTGCTTTCTTGGTTCTCGATTTCAGTTGCCTAGACATTTCCGTGGAAAGTCTCACTCTGGAGAGAAGTGCTCCAGGAAACTGCTTTCCAGGGGTCTGACCCAACTTGGATTTCTGCTTTTTAAAAGCATTTGGCTTAGAGGCACTAGATATGATGCCACTGTGAGGGGTCAGGGGGACTCAACTTTTGCCATAGGCCAGACAAACTG
>NW_016690270.1:1957858-1960154 GCF_001604755.1 Lepidothrix coronata | reverse complement strand
GCCCAGAGAAGCTGTGGCTGCTCCATCCCTGGAAGTGTCCAAGGCCAGGTTAGACAGGGCTTGGAGCAACCTGGGATACTGGAAAGTATCCCTGCCCACAGCAGGGGGGTGGAATGAGATGGGCTTTAAGGTCTCTTCCAACCCAAATAATTCCATTATTCTATGTCTATCACAGCATAGAAAGGCTTTTCATTACAGTTACTTCTTTTACAGCTGAAAACAGAAGAGTCAAAGCAGTTTTTTTCCTCTTTTCGTTCAAAAGTTTGTCCAAAAAGAAAAAAAGAGCTCTCCCAAAGCATTTTGAATTGCATGGGTATCCTGAGACATTCTCTTCCAAGTCAATAACTGCTAATTGAAAGTATTTTTAAATATCTGTTTTAAGAGACTGGCAGTGAAGCATCTGCATGGGGAAGCTACAGAATCAGCTTCTTTCAGTATCACAAAATACTGGATGACTGCCAGAACTTTTAGATTGATCAAGGGAGACATGCTTCTAGTAAAGTCAGCTCCTTCAACTCCAGACTTTTCAGAGATGTTATATCAGAAATAAACCACAAGCTGTTTTCCAGGAGACTCACCGAGGCTGGGACTGGCTCTTGAAACTCAATGCTCAGCTCGTGGCAATACAGGTAAAGCAGGAGACGTTCACATTTCTGTAAAGCAATAAAACAGCTTCAGATTGATACTCCCAATTTATCCTTAGCACAGAAATTCACACCTCCCTGTTTTAAATAGGTTTGTACTTCAACAGCTTAGTACTAGAAAATTTAGATGCAACCCCCAAAAGCTTAATTAGGAAAGTTACAATTTTTAGGAGGGCAGAGTTAAGAGGCAGAACATATAATGTTCACAAACTTCCTCTTTGCTTTCTTCTTCCTAAACAAAAGCCAAGGGCTAAAATTTAACATGGAGAGGGGCATGCTAATCTACTGCAAATTAAAAAAAACCAAACAAAACACAACAAACTACAGTTCCTTTTACTGCTTTTGTCCAATCACAACCACATGTAACAGGAAAGGACTGAGCTACAGATGTCTCTTTTCCCCACAAGACAAAATTAAACAATCTGAAACCAAACCCAGAGGTTTCTTATAAACTCCCTGTTGAAATATTTTTCTTTGCTTTGCTTGTAATTCCCTTGGAGGAATTTGGTTTGAGAACACTTTACACACAGGCTGATTGATAAAGGTAAAATGAATTCTGACTGTCAAAGCCATTATACCTTCCCCAAAAATCCACTTGCAGCAGCTCTCACAGCTTGGACTTAACACACCAAACTTCCAGAACTATTTTATGAAGGTTACATCGATGCTAAATACCAAAAATTTCTAATTAAGAACATGTTAAATGATGCATTTAAATATAGAATATGTGTTTACATAAAATTTTAGCTACTAAGTGATTACAGTCCCAATGCAGTAGAACATTCCCACAGTCACCAACACCTGGAGATGTGGCCACATCTCACAGCAAGAAAAATCTCATTATAATCATTTTGGGTTGTTTTGCAAGAGCCAGATTCACATTTAATTTGCTGCAGCCACAGCAAAACCATCTCCAAACAGTGGGGGAGAGCTAATCTGAGAAAGCACTTTTTCCTAGGAAGCAGAGTCCTGCAGATTTGAGACCTACCCTTTGGTCCACAGGACTCAGGCCTTGTGCTGTTTTCCCCTTCTTGCTGTGCTGTGAATTGTCACAATCATACTCTACTTCAGGTTTGCTCAGATCTCTGCAGAATGTACAAATCCACTCTCCACTAAAGAGAAAAAACACAATTATTGCAGGTATCCAGGGGCAAATTTTCATCAGGGACTACAAAGATTTTTTCACTCTTACAGATTCACACTCCACTGCAGTAATGACTTGAATAGCCAAAGCTAAGGAATAACCCTTAATGCTCACAATAACCCTGCCAAGTGAAGGCCATTTTTCCTGCCTTCATATTCCTCTCCCAATGATGTTTTAATACTTTACACCACCACTCTCATCTCACCTTAAAATAAACTTCATGTAAGAGTATCACAGTCTGAGAGATCACGTGTTTATCAGCTAAACATTGACCAGGCACAAACAATTCAGGCAGGCATTGGAAAAGTCTTTACTACAAAAGTCTTACTGAAGGTTTTACTCCAAGAAATCACCCAGAACCAGCTGGGGTGGAGCAAAACAGAGTTTTGGCACTATGGACAATCTGCCCCCATGAATCACAGAATCAGCTGGGTTGGAAGGGACCTCTGAGATCATCCAGTCCAACCCTTGATCCAACACCACCATAGTTCCCAGCCCATGGCACTGA
>NW_016690270.1:1929963-1957848 GCF_001604755.1 Lepidothrix coronata | reverse complement strand
CTGGGCACACTCTGGCTCCTGTTCAGCCTCCTGTCCATCCCCACTCCCAGCTCCCTTCCTGCCTGGCCTCTGCCCAGGTCCTCCGGGCTGACGGCGATCCCGTACCTGGGGAAGCTGAGGAGTGTTGGTACGTGACAGGTGAGGTGGAACACCTTGGGGCACTTCTCACAGCACAGCAGGTCCCCCCCGTTCTGGCACACAGCACACCAGTCCTCGTTGGGGTCGTCGTCCTTGTTGTTCCCCTCTCCCCCGGCGCGGGCCGAGCGGTGCATGAGGCTGCGCACGGGGGACTTGCCGTTCACCAGCCCGTGCCCTGACTGCTTGCAGCTCTCGCTCAGATCTGCTGGTTCCGTCTTCACGTGGTTTTCCAGGCTCCCCAACGCTTCTAATTCGCTTTCCAGGTGCAAGGTGGTGGATAGTGGTGGTGTCAAGCTGCTCTCAGGGCTGCTGAGCTGAAACGAGAAGCGGGAGAGAGGCAATTTTAGAAGGGAATCTTCCCTCATGTGCTGGAATTCAAAAGCCATCCACTGTTTAAAGGTACTACACTCATATCCCAAAATAAGTGGGAAAGTATTATGAAGAGCTGAGGTGCACATAATATTGAAAGCTACTTTTTCACGAGTCCTTCCTTTCAAGAACACACTCATTTCTCCTGATATACAACATGATAAACCTTCAGGCCAAATACACTGATCACAGAATCATAGAATCAGCCAAGTTGGAAGGGACCTCCGAGATCATCAAGTCCAACCCTTGATCCAACACCACCATGGTTCCCAGCCCATGGCACTGATGCCACATCCAGTTTTATCTTAAAAACCTCCAGGGATGGAGAATCCACCACTGCCCTGGGCAGCCCATTCCAATGGCTGAGCACCCTCTCTGGAAAGAATTTCTCCCTAAATGATCTTTCCTTTAATGATCATTCATTAAAAACTAACTTTCACTGACATTAGGAAAACTCCTCCAATCCACCACCCTGCTCCAAGAACACAATCCCATTAAATCAAGCATAGCTGGGAAACACCGAAAAATATTCTCTTGGATGAATATTTTATTTATGCTCTGGCATAAGAACTTTTGACTGATTGGGAGATTTCTGAATGTAATTACATATGGGTGAATATCCAGGAACTACTATTAGTAGGTGACTTATAGCTTTTATTAACTAAGGATTAAAAGCAGCAAACACACCACACTGTGGGTATTTAATAGCTAAAGATAAAATTTACATGACAGACTACCCTGTGCCTGGCAGAGCACTGCCAGGGAGAAAACACCTCTCAGAATGAGGGTTATGAGTAGAATTGCCTTTTTTTTTCTTTATTTCCAAATTCTTAAACATGCTGCTAGGACAACCATGACATATTGTTACATAAACTAACTTTACCATGCAAGCACTCCTCCTGCCATCCTCTGTTTTCTCCTGTTTTACTGTTCCTGAGAAGCTGCAGATCTCTTCCTCTGTGCCTGGCTCTTGCTTTACTTTCACTTGGTCAGCCTTGAAGTTAACACCAGTTTTCTCAGCAGTTCTGCCCGAGGAGCCACAGCTAGAAAGACACCAGCACATAAATAAGAGGAAAAATCATCGGGGCAAAGAAATTTAGGTAACTGTTTCCCAAATGAAAGGCAAAGCACGTCAGAACATTTACAAAAGCTCGAGTTTACAGCAGAGAATCACAGTGAAGGGAAAAAAAATAAAAAATATAAATCTCCATGTAAGCATTCTTCCATTTTTGAGTCATAATTATATTGAAGCCCTATTAATCCACTGCTAATTCTTTTTTTTTTTTGAATTCTTCATGTCTGAATTTTCAGCCTGGCAGTGTTAATGTGACACATCACTCACCTTCCTCTGCTCCCTGTGCTGGAGGTACTGGGTGGCCTCACTGGAGTGTGGGAGTTGGATAAACCTGCAAAGAAGCAGCACAGAAGTTGACTTGGTACAAGTTTACATTCTGCAGTACAATGACTAGTGTTGAGTAACACCAGAAATGCTGCTAAAATATCCTAATCTAATAAGTCACCTAAGTCAGCTGTTCTTTGTCATTTGATCAGATCAAATTAAATAAAAAAAAGACAACACATGGTTGGTAAGAGACCCAGTAATTATTTCAGCTAATCCAAACAGTGCTAAAGCCTTCAGCCCACCATGTCCTCAAATTTTATGCTCTGATAAAGTCAAAAAAGCAAACTCTGAATGGTTTGCATGCAAGTTTTGAGAAACACTGTAAGTCCCACTGCTGCACCCCTTCATCCACAGCATCTTGGAGAGAAGACCAAGAGGAACATATATGAAATCCCAGAGTGGTTTGGGAACTTAAAGCTCATCCAGTCCCACCCCTGCCATGGGCAGGGACACCTTCCACTAGCCCAGGTTGCTCCAAGCCCTGTCCAACCTGGCCTTGGACACTTCCAGGGATGGGGCAGCCACAGCTTCTCTGGGCAACCTGTGCCAGGGCCTCCCCACCCTCACAGGGAAAAACTTCTTCCTAGTGACTGAAATCATCTTCTTTCTAATAGGAATGGACATTTCCAATATTTAAATAACTCAGCCTTGGGTACTGGTGACTTAATTTGTTCACATCCATAATGAAATCTCTACCATTAACTGGTTATACTCAGAATGACCCTGCTCAAATGATTGTTGGGTGTATTTCTGTGACTAAGCTATTCTACAAACTTACTTCCCAAACCTCAGAATGGTCCAGCCAGTCATCATTTGGGGACAATAACTGAACTATGTCCTCTGATGCACAAAAAACCCCAATTGTGGTAACACAGGACAAAAACATTATCTCTATATGTATCTGGAATACTTCACTCATGGGCTGGCAGTTTGTTACTATAAAAACTTTTCTGAAGGAGGGTAAAATTTAAATTTCCAAGAGAATCTATTTCTGAGCAAAATAAATTTTAAATAAATTTGGTAAAAAATGGTAAGCAATTGTTTTCAACTTAAATATCACAAATACCCATCACACATTTACCTGATGACCCTGGAGACAGAGCTGAAGGTCCTGGGGAGGGATTCATGGTACTCGTGGGCTGTGGGGGAAGGTGGCTGCCTGTAATGTATCTGCTTAGCAGGTTATCTAAACTATTTGAACCAGCATCTTCAAGCTAAGAAGAAAAAAACAAAAATCTGAATCAGAGAGGTCTAATTCGAGTTGAACATCTTTAAACAGTGATCAGCATCTTTATGGGAATTGTTCCCTCTCCCTTCAAGGATTTGGGACACCAGCAAACATTTTCATCAGTTTTATACAGAGATGAGGCTTTCAAATAAGAAATTTAAAGTCAGATTTTTCAAAGGCTCCTAAATCAGAGTTCTTCCAGTATGGTCCCAGGCTGCACTCACTCCAGGTCATTCCAAACTTTCTGGTTCCCAGATGCTCAGTGTTACTCACACACATGGTGTTAGTCATGAACTACCAGATCAGTGATGTTGCAAGAGTTATTCCACAATCAAGGGAAACCATGAGTTTGTCCTTAATGTGATGGGAAATCTCCCTCCCATTCACTTTTCACACAGATTTCAGTATCTGTTAAACCCAAAGAAACAGGGACCCTACTGCTGTAACTGCTTAAAGCCATTACCTGCAAGACAGCATAACTGCAAATAACGTTTGAAACACACTGTATTCAAGTTTTAATGACTGCAAGCAGCTTGAAGGACTAACAGCTCCCTATCCACTAAATCCAACTAAAATCCACAACAACTATTGCATGAACAGGTATAAAAAAAGAGCATCTGAACAGAATTCTGCATTTTCAGTGCACCTGGAAGCTGCATGTGAATGTTCTGGACTATCCCACTGACAACTATTTCTAACTTGGTGTCTCCTGAACTTCACACATGGACAGATGAATTAGGCACAGCCACTCACACTTGTGTTTTGTTCTAATGAGTAAGCAAAGCCTCAGCACCACAGATCACTGAGATGTGATTCTTTTTTTTCCTCCTATTCTCACACTCTATAGATTAAATGTCAGAGTTGCTGTTGGTATTACACCAGACCATCTGCTTGGCTGGAATTTAGGTTTTGTTTCCTGTACAATGACCAGATCTCCTGTGCTTTATATGGGCATTTCAATGTACACATCTCAAGATGAAGACTCTTCTCCCTGGCCTCCCAAACACTCCTGCAGAAAACACATTACTTTTACTTTCTTTGCCTCCACATGTACATTAAATTATTCTTTTGACCTCTCCAAATGGGCTCCACTTCAAAATCTACCTCAGCTCGTGTCCCCTCTCTGTGGGGCAGTGGGACACCTTCCCTCTGTGCTTCCTGCCTCTGCTACCTTTAGGAATATCACAGAGAAGCTCCAGGCAATTTTAACCCTGAATAAATCACCATTCAGGACACTCAAAATATGTAACTATTCAACTATTCTAGTGATATCTTCCATAACTATTCAACTATTCTAGTGATATCTTCCATAACTATTCAACTATTCTAGTGATATCTTAACTGTTCAACTGTTCTACTGATATCTTCCACAACTATTTAACTATTGTAGTGGTATTTTCCACAACTATTTTAGTGATATCCTTCCCACAGGATGGTCTTGTGGAAGAAAGGAAATTAACACTTGGGATTATTTAAAGTCTCAATTTTACTATCTGACACACATTAAATACTGATTAATCTACAGGTTAACAGGTGGAGCAGCTCAACCCTATATGGAGAAAAGAGCCCAAGTGAAGGGCTGAAGATTTTAATTTAAATTTTAAATGACAACTGTATCATTCCACAGACGCACACTGGTATCCAAACGAAAAAAATACATGGAAAGGGAAGCAGATCATTCCAGTGCTAAGTACCTGGTGAGCACCACTGACCTGGATGGGTGGGATATCTGGCAGGGAAGGCAGGTTCTCTGGGTTTGTCACGGAGGGGATGAGCTCGATGGCCGACACGGACGGACTCGTGGGCCCCCTGTTTGCACTGGCCATGGTTGCTGTGGTGGGGCTGGTGGGGTTTATTGTGGTGTTGTGCACAGAAACCACTGGAAAAGGCCCAGCATGCCCAGGGTTCGAGTGCTGCAGGGAGAGAGCAGAGAGCAGGGCTGTGTTACAGACAGGGCAGGCACTGCAGGGACACTGCAGCACATGCACTGTGTGACAGACCTCAACCAAAACCACACCAACTCCCCTCTATCACCGTCACCTGGCAGCACTGAATGCAAAGCAACTGCTGTTTCTCTTCACTTGGAAAGCAAAATACACCTTATGTGCCTAGACATTTAAATATACAGCACATCTTCCACCAAAACATTTTCTTTTTCTTTTTTTTTAAGGCAATTACTTCCTCCAAAGACAACTTTAGAGTTCATACATCGCTCTATAAATTTTAAGAAAAAAGCGACTGTTTCAAGTAATATAAACTCACTTTTGATTTTTTTAGTCACATTAACATTCATCATCAATAATTTTTATTCTTAATGGCATACAGAGCTCTGCATCATGCTTCAGGTTTGAATTTAAAACCACTTTAGAATTTAGTTCAATAAAAACCCCTCGACTACACCACTTTGAGCTTCGCTATTCCTCAGCATTCTCTACGGAAACCCAAAAGCTGAATGTCACTGAAAAGTGCCAAAGGAAACGTTCTGCTTCCCAGAACTAAAAATGCAGTACAAATATTACATTTCATTTTTAAGGTTTCAGCACCAAATGTCACCTGGCAGTACAGAAATGTCACCGTGCAATGGCAGAGCATATCAATGTGTGCGGCTGGGAGTTACAGGGGTGACAGAGAAAACACATTTACAGCTGGAGGTACCATCTACTGGAATGAAAGTCTGGCACAATGGCACAAATGAAGCGTGTACACAGGATATACTTGTCTTTGAAGGTGAGGTTGCATCATGGAGTATTGAGGTCCATTGTGGCGTGGGATTCCTGGTATACGAGCAGCATTCTGAGCCATTCTCATCTGATGTGCTTGGAAAGCCCCACAGTTCATGTTACCCCTCTGCATGGTCTGCATGCTGATCAACCTGGGAGGCTGCAAGGGTTTGTGTTTTTTAAAATTTTTGCTTTCAACAGGGAGAAAAGAAGCCAATCTCTTCCCACAGTAGTAGGATTACGAGTAACATAACATCAAGCAAAGCCAAGAGCCATCACATTAAAGGATGTCAAATTTCAAAAGATTTTAGTTTATAAACTGCTTTCTAACTTTATATTTGACAGGGCAATTTTGAGCGAAATAACAACATAAAAGACACTTACCTGCTGCTGGAGGACTTGTTGGCTGCTCTGCCTGGGCACGGATGGAGATGATGGCTGTGCCATCCTCATCTGCTGCAGTTGCTGGTGTTTTTGGGCATAAACTTGCTGCTGCATGTGCTGGAGTCGAAGCTGTGCAAGATTGATCTGTCCTGGAGCTTTACTGATGTGGTTTGTTGCTGGAGGGGTTTGCCCAACCACTACATTAGGAGTGTAACTAGGGGCTGGTTTATTTTCAATGACAAGGTTACCTAAACAAAACCAACCAAAAAAAAAGGAAACACTTAAAACTCCATCATCACCCAAAGGCTGATAAATGCAGAACATTCAGATGTTTCTACTGCAGTTTCCTCAGTGGCAGTAAAAAAGCAATTCAAGCTTGAAATTTCCTTTTTAAGTCTCTATAACCACACGTGACAGAAACAAAACGAGAACTCAGACTACAAGAAGAAATTGCAAAATTAAAAACGTGATTTGTGAGGAAAGAGTGAAAGAACTGGAACTGCATAGTCTTAAGAGCCAAGACAGGTAGAGATGACTGCTCTGTGTTCACCACAAAAAAGATGAGAAAAAAATTTTTTGAGCATAAAGTTTCTATATCTAAGGAAGCAAAGCCTGGGAAGAGATATTTGGGTGACAGTGAAGAGTGTCCCACAACTGAGGGACTAAGAACAGGTTACATAAACACGACATAAAACTGCTACAAGCAAGCCCTGCCTTCCTAAAATGTGGTGGACCATGTTACCTCTCTAAAGGGAAAAGGCAAAAATGTTATTTTTGACTTAACATGTACTCCTTGGGATCTGCATGCCCCATTTTATAGAGTTTCCTGTTTCCTTCTCTGCCTGCCCTGGGGAATGAACCTCCTTGACTGAAGACAGGAACACCACAACCTGGATAGTGGACTCAGAGCAAGCAGCAAGTACACACAAAAGCTGGTATTTTTATCTGGTTTTCTACTGCAGTTTTACCCAACAGAGAAGTTCACAGGCAGGTGCTAACAGGTCTCACCTCCCTCTTCTCTCATTCAAAACCTGTGCTTTACAAAGTCTAAGTGATTATATTTCAATATACTGGAACTGGCACAGGTTGCCCAGAGAAGTTGTGGCTGCCCCATCCCTGGAAGTGTCCAAGGCCAGGTTGGACAGGGCTTGGAGCAACCTGGGGTAGTGGAAGGTGTCCCTGCCCAAGGCAGGGGGTGGGATGAGATGAGTTTTAAGGTCCCTCCCAATCCAAACCATTCCAGGATTAGGGCCATTCCTAGAACCATTCCCAGTGGTTCCCAAAACCCTTTGAGAAAGCTTTGCTACTAGAAAGAACAGAGCAGAAAGAGAGGATCATCAGGACTGGATGGGTTATGTCAAGAGTTTTGGTCTCCTGCATTAACAGATGTATTGCACTCCAACTCACCCATGCTGGATGAACACCCCCAACTCAAGTAAGTTTTTCAAGTAACACAGAACAAACACACACAGTTTTCTCACCTAAATTGACAACATTCTTGGCCCAGAAGGTGGGGTCACAATGGAAACGTATTGCTCCGTTGGCAGCTGGGACGGGATCACAACGGGCCTTCAAAATGTGCCGTAACTGGAATGTTATCTGATGGAAAGCAAAAACACACTGTTGGTGACAAAGAAATAAAGACAGAGAAGTAAGAAGCGTGCTTTTGCCTAGAGAGTTTAGGCTGTGAAACACCAACAAGGACTGGCAACAGCAAGTTTGGTTCACAGCCTGGAAAGTTCTCAATTCACCAGGAAAATCATCCACTGTACAACTCACTTTTTACTCCGAGGATTAAAGAGCAGCACTGTTACATCATAATAGTAATGCAATGACTCAAGTGAAACACTGAGGTGTCTTTACAGAGCTTGACCCCATTCCTTCTACAGTAATACCCCTAAATCCTTAATTCACAAATGAAAAGTGGTGTTCAAGTTGGGAAATCTATCCCATTGTTACAGAAGGGGGGTTTTAGTTTATTAAATGACACATGAACAACTCATTGCCTCTTCCTTGGATATGATCTAGTGAAGCTGCAACAATACTTAGAAATTTTTTTGACTAATCATTCTCTGAACTGTACAGTCCAGTCTGCACAGCCACACAAGGAGTGGCTGAGGTCACCTGGTCTGTTCATCTGGAGAAGAGGAGCCCGAGGTCAGAGCTCATCAGGGTCTTGAGCTTCCTCGTGAGGGGCAGTTCCAATCTCTGCTCTCTGTGACTATTGACAGGTCTCGAGGGAATGGCTGGAGCTGGGTCAGGAGAGGTTTAGGTTGGATATTAGGAAAAGGTCCTTCCCCCAGAGGGTGGTGGGGCACTGAACAGGCTCCCCAGGGCAGTGGTCACAGCCCCAAGGCTGCAGAGCTCCAGGAGCATTTGGACAACGCTCTCAGGAACAGGGTGAGATTTTGTGGCGTCCTGTGCAGGGCCAGGGGTGGAGTGGATGATCCTGTGATCCCTTCCAGCTCAGGAGATCCCAGAGGACAGTCAGAGGGTGCCCTCACCAGCCGTTTGCTGTAGAGCAGAGCGGTGCTGCTGCCGCTCGCGATCGCCCAGTTCGTGAAGTTCATCACGTGCTTCACTTGTCGGGACAGACCAGTGATGTCATTCTGCTGCTGTATTAACTTCATCTGTCTCTCCTTTGTTACATTCTACAAAGAAACAAAAACTTCATTACAACGGGGGGGTTTCAGGTTCAGGAGGAAAATGCAAACGGCTATTCCAGTTCTTGGAGCAAAAGGAAAATGTCCCAAGCAACGCAGCTCTTACTAATGCTCACTCTCAGAGTGCTGGAACCATCAATAATTCTCTAATATTCCCTTCCACCATTCTTCCCAGAGGTATCAAAGTGCAGGGATGACTGTGGGCTCAGAGAAGAGCCTCTGCTTTATCCCAGAAAATTATCAACAAATAAAACAAGACCAGTTTCTCCCTCGATTTCTTCCAAGGCACAGCAACACAGCAAAGAACTGAGGGAGCAATTTTCTAGCTTGTAACAAACATTAAGCAATCAAGAAAAGCCAAAATTCATGTAATTTTAAATTATTTCTTTTACTCATGATCAAATTATTTTTTTTCTTCCAGGAATATTCCATTTCCTTGCCACATAATTGTTCTTTAACCAGAAAAAAATCTATTGTAATTCACTTGATCTTAAATTTTTCATCATGGCAGACTGGCCATATGCAATTAACTATCTTCTTATGATGGATTTCCTCTCAGACAAAGGAAGTAATAATAAGTTTTATTAAAATCCATGAAAATATAAGTCAGAATATAAATATTATTCAGGATGTGCTATCTGGAAAGGATGCCTGAAGTCTTTGTCTCCTTTATTCCAATCTCTGTAACTTTAAATACCAGCTTTACACCTTCATGTAAAAATACATAAGACTGCTGTGTCTATTCTTACATGAACCTTAAAAAACCTATTTGAGGAAAAGGTTACATTACACACACCTTAGAGTTACACAATAATACAGAAATATGGCAAAGAGAACATGAAAAGAAGATTTTCACACACTCCTGTACAAAGAGCCTGATTTTGAATATGAGGCACAGACACTAAAGGAGCCACAAGCTCTTATGAAAGGATAAACAAGAGATTTAACTCCAACACACTACTCAGAGGCAATATTAGTATTACAACACCTGCAGTCACACCAAACAAACTGTTTTCAAGTTTAAGAGGGGACTGGAAACTGAATATTCCTTGTTCTCTTAAACTGTACCTCGAGGTGCTGTAAGAGAGATTTTCCCTTTTTATTGATTTCATTGATGAGGGTGAATATTGCCACTTTGATTTCCTGTTCCACTCGTTTGTTCGTTTCATTTACTTCTTTTATCCTAATTTAAAAAATAAAAAAAAAAGAGAGAGAGAAATGTATGGTCATACAGGACTTCCACAGAAATCAGCACATAAAAATTTCAATTTTCATTGCTTCCATCATCATACATTTGCCTCTGTCATATGTTCTCCTTCCCTTACACTTTTTTCTAATGTCCATGGTACCACAAGGAGTTAAAAATTTGCATCAGAACTTCTCCTTAAAGCTGTGGTCCTTCTACCCTTGTACTTTCCACCTCCAGATGATGTGTCATTTTGCAAATGACCTGAAAGTTGCAGAAGGCTCAGAAAACCACCGAGAATCACAGTGGAATTCCCTGAGCTGCAGCACAACCACGTCACCAAAGTGGGTGAAAAGCCAGCAGAGATCACGTGCCCTGTCTCTATATTCACTGTTTAACATGACGTTGAATTTAAGCAAACCCTGGAAATCTTAAGTTAAGCTGCCTAAAAAACCTCAAACAAAACCCCACAAACAACCACAATTTCCTATTCAAAGTCAAACCAAGTTTTGGTACACAGTTATCAGAGGCATTCATCTGAAACATAAAAATATTGCAATATTTCAACCCTTCTGTCCCCTAGAGCTGACTGAAGCAGAAACCATAAGATGGGTTTCCTTGCCTTTTTTGTTCTCCCCCCAAAGTGTAATAAATGTGTCACATCTCTGGTTCTACTCAAAGTTGCCACAGAAGACACAACCTTTGATATTTGTTTCTTTTAACAACTTGTAGAGGAAAACAAACATTATGAAAATTAAGTCCAATATAACTAAAGACACAGAATCAACTCAAATGTGTTATTCCAATCCCATCACTCATCTTGCTGTGATTCAGGCAAAGTAACAGTTAATCCTTTTGAGGAACTTACCTATTCTGAACTTGGGCAGCTGCAAAATTTACATAATTCTTCTTCTCAAGAAGTTTGGCCAAAAGATTTTCAATTGCACCCTTCTGGTTCTGAAAAGCTTCTTCCAGAAACTGGTACCTTTTGAACACGCAAGAGAAGACACCAATTACCAAGGCTGAAACCAAGGCTTCCCAATTCAGGTGTAAAACTGTAACATTTTCAAAAAACATGACAAAACACACAGAAAAATCAGACTCTGCATATGCTGATCAGCGTGAAAAATGTTTAAGTGCTGATAAAATCCTTCTCTGGTGTCCATAAAACTGAACCCCTGTGGGAAACAACAATTCCAACCACACAGGGATGCACTGCATCATTTCCCAGGATAGCAGGCTATGGAACAGCAGCTCAAGGAGATACCAGGAACCTCAGTTTGCTGAGGAAAGTGCACTGATCACTTAAACACACGTTAAAGGATCACATAAACAGGTAAGAAGAACAAGATCCATCTGTTAATCCATTAGCAACATGCACAGAACAGATGCAAAGAAACCACCTAGAACAAGTTAGTGAACATATCCCAGAAAATCACACTTTGTGACAAGGGTGTCTTCCAGGATATTTAGGATCAAGCCTGTGAAAGAACAGAGCAGGAACATTTCAGGTTGTTAATATTTTAGTAATACTAATTTCAAAAGTAAAAGTTCTCCACAGGCTGCTGTAGCAGCCTGAGAATAATCAACTACTCTGGGAAAAACAACACTAAATTCAGTGTTGCACCTTTACAGAGAAGAGTCACTTGTAGCCTGACTAGAAAAAGCAGTGGTGCAGTGGCTGATAAATACATATTTATCTCTAGATTCTTTATTATAACACTGACAAATACTTGTTCAGACATTCAAACAACTATAGGACAGAGCTCCTAAAGAGCAGGAAGTTTTACTGTATCTTAAGAGGTTCCAACTTTTTGGGGCAGCAAAGAGCCAGACTCAGCATTTCTTTTCATCTGGAATGAGGCAACAACTTTCAACCAACTAAAAGCAAACCATTTTTCCCCTCTGTAATAAAAGAATATATTCATCTATGAGGGGGAAATTTAGACTTTCCTTTACGAAATTCCCCTACACTGAAAGACTACTGCACAATAAAATATGCCCTTTCAGAAAATGACCTCACCCATGACTCACTGCTGCTTCTTTACAGCACCAGGTGCTCAGGGCTGCAGGAATTTCCATTCAAGTCCTGAACAGAGTGACAGCACTGGGAAAGTTCACACCTTAACCACACCACATCTCCTCAGCCCCTGTTGTTTTGAATCTGATCTTAAGAGACTTGACAAAGCTCAACCAGCTGATCACTTCAAGTCCCACTCCACACATTTTCCACTGCAAGTGATCACTTCAGTCCAACAAAGAGGAAATGCAACAGTATTTATGACACAGCTGGTTTCCATCAATGCCATTCCACCCTCTGGGACAGCACAGCACAGGAATTAAGACATGGGAATATCTGTACCTGTGTTCTTTGTGCTCCAGTAACTGACAGTCTCTGCACGTCAGCCTGTCACAGGTTTCACAGAAAAGCTTTAACTGCTCTTGTTTGTGCACAGGACAGAAAACAGGACGTTGACCAGATGCTCCCACGGCCTCTGTTTTTAAAAATAAACCATTTGTGTATTTTAAAATAAAATCTGGACAATCTGAAGGGCAAAACAACTAAATTCCAAGCTAAGTAACAACCACGAACGTACACAGACAACTCCAGACCTGTTCTCACCCTAAAATTACTGTGAATACATTAGGACTTTTGAGGTCTTTTCCAACCTTAAAGATTTCATGATTTACAGTGCCAGTGGTTTATAGCTGCTTCCACTTTATTCAAGGAGAAGAAGGAATTCCTCTCCCAAGCACCCAAAAGAATGTAAAAATGCACCTGTAAGAATGTAAAACTGCACACAAACACCAGGTGTACATGTGGTTAAAGATTTAATTCCATGTGATTTCAGCTCTGGCACGCTCAAGGATGGATCAAACTCTCAAATCTTTATGCTGGCAAACACCCATATGTTTTCTAAGTTATCCCTTCAAAACCTTTAGACACCCCATTAAGTCAAACACAACCAAGAGGTAACTGCAAAGCAAACACTGTCTGTCAGGAGTTACTTAAGCCCCACCTAAACTGCTTAAATTTTCCACTTCAGCAAATAACAATGTCCAAAAATAGTTCTGAGTTTACTAAAAAGTGCTGCACGGTTTTCTAAAGATATTTTTGAGCTTGGCAAAGAGGAAAGCAGCCCTGGGAAGATGCAGCAGGTAGGGTTTAAAACATGGATGTCTCCCTCGGTCTCCAATGTTTCTGAAGCTTGTTATATCATGCAAATTATTGTGAAGAAAGAGAGCTGATGAATCTACGACTGACACTCATTAAGAAAAATTTAAAGTCTCCAGGGCACATCTTTGAGTCTAAGAAGAATAAAAGAATAACGACCAGCCCTTCCACACAACCACGATAAATAGAATTTCTGATGGAAAGTTTATTTTATTGGAAGTCATTTTTCAGCACCTTCCCAGTCAGGTTATCAAAGGGAAAGCTGAGCTATAATATCACCTTAAGAGTCACAATTTAGCACTCCTTGGAAAAACATCAGTAATTCTTTGCCTGGCCCTGTACTTTGATTTAATTTAAGGGCTTCTCATCTAGAGATTTAATAAATTTAAGCTTAAATGGGTAATATTTCCTTTAAAAAAATTATTCATTAAGACATACAGAGAAACCTCTCCAAAAGTGAAGTTTATTTGCTAGAGCAAGGGAAATAAGTTCCTTGTCTAAAAGAACTAAGCTCAACAGCAAAGTTTTTAACTATTAATATGATTTTGACAAGTGTTGGCAGAAAGAAAAGCAGTGTTTGCTCCTGTGAAAGGATACAAAAAATAATCATGAAGATCTTAATTCATTTTAAATGGAGAGAGAACAAAGTCAAAAGATCTCTCTTCCTCAATATGATCATTCCTCATATACATCCAGATTAGGGAGAACATACAGATCTTTGAATCAGAACTTTTAACCCATTTACAAATCAAATTTTCTAAGCTAAAATCCAGATACCCTAGACCTGTTTTGAGAACATTTTCTACATTCCCTCAACAGGCTACGAGTTATATATAATCAAACAATTATTTAAGAATTAACTTCTAATAAAGCTGGATATCTAAACAAATCCTACACACACTTCATATGTTAAATTTTCCTTCCTGAGAGATTAAACCTAAAATAAACTCAAATTCCACATTTACTCAGCAATATCAATACAACAGTATCATACTGAATGTGACTCTAAGCTTATCTGTATATACTTGTCTACTGGGAGAACTATAATTGCTCCTTAGAACAAAATACAGCAAAACATGTAATTTAATTTCCTTGCCAATGGATGGGATTATCAATATGTCAGCGCTCTCCAGATTCCAACCCTTTCATTTAGTTACTTGTTCTACTAAACAGGATTATTAAGAATGGATCTAAATCCTTTCCAAAGGCTGCACTCTCTTGGCTTCTACACTGAAAAGCATTTTGTCCATTGGACATGAAACTGTACAAAGTATGAACGAATAACTCAGTTAAAAATTTAGGTTTTAGAGCTACTAATTTTGCACTGGTAAACTTCTCCCAAATCCTTGGGGAAAGCCACAGAGAGCTGGTTGTTAGCTAAATCCTCTTCCCTCTCTTTTATCACATGGGGCAAAGAGAAAACACTGTTAATATGGGCAGGACAAAGTGAAAGCCAAACACTCACCTGAAGACACATCCTCTTTTTTCCTGATCATGTGATCTTTAGTGAACTTGACTCGCTGGTGAGCTTCTATGCAGGTCTTGCACAGCCATTCCCCACACTCCACACAGAACCCAACGGCACTGGCGTTGTCCTCACAGCTCGTGCACACCTGTGGAGGGACACAGTCACTGGGCTCTGCAGAGGGACCTGGACAGGTTGGAGAGTTGGGCTGATTCCAGTGGGATGAGATTCAACCAGGCCAAGGGCCGGGTCCTGCACTTTGGTCACAACAACCCCCGGCAGCTCCAGGCTGGGCCAGAGGGGCTGGAGAGCAGCCAGGCAGGAAGGGAGCTGGGAGTGGGGATGGACAGGGAGCTGAACATGAGCCAGAGTGTGCCCAGGGGGACAAGAAGGCCAATGGATCCTGGCCTGGCTCAGGAACAGGGTGGCCAACAGGTCCAAGGAAGTGATTCTGCCCCTGGACTCAGCACTGGTGAGGCCACCCCTGGAGTGCTGTGTCCAGTTCTGGGCCCTCAGCTCAGGAAGGACATGGAGGGGCTGGAGCAGGTCCAGAGAAGAGCAACGAGGCTGGGGAAGGGACTGGAGCACAAGTGCTGTGAGGAGAGGCTGAGGGAGCTGGGGCTGTTCAGCCTGAAGAAGAGGAGGCTCAGGGGAGACCTCCTCACTCTCTGCAACTCCCTGACAGGAGGGGGGAGCCAGGGGGGGTTGGTCTCTTTTCCCAGGCAACTCTCAGCAAGACAAGAGGGCTGGGTCTTGAGCTGTGCCAGGGGAGGGGTAGGTTGGATATTAGGAAGAATTTCTTTGCAGAGAGGGTGATCAGCCATTGGAATGGGCTGCCCAGGGAAGTGGGGGATTCTCCGTCCCTGGAGGTTTTTAAGAAGAGACTGGATGTGGCATCAGTGCCATGGGCTGGGAACCACGGCGGGGTTGGATCAAGGGTTGGACTTGATGATCTCAGAGGTCCCTTCCAACCTGACTGATTCTATGATTGTCCTGGGAAGCACTAACAGGCACAGAAATAAAATGGGAATCTGGGGCAAGGCCAGTCCTTACCTGCTCTGATTTCTCATCAGAGCTGCTCGGGGTCTCCGAGGTGTCCTTCACAAAGTAGTTGTCCACCAGGTCTATCTGCCGGCACTCCTGGCGGCAGATCGGGCACCGGATCACCCCCACTGCAACACAGGAGCACAGCTCAGAACAGGGACAGCAACAGGCACGGAGCAAAGGGGACAAACAAACACAAAACCCCTCAGACTGATCCTTTCACCTGAGTAAACGAACAGATTTCACCCCCAAAAAACACCCCCCAACAAAACCCACACCCCTCTTCAGGAAAGGACCCCTCACCCAGAATGAAGCTGTGATGATTCTGACATCATACTCAATTTTTCCTACTTATTTCTTCCCCCCAAAAGTGCACGTTTTCAGCCATTTGTTCTCCCCAAGCAAATATTTCATTTAGATTGCAAAACTAACACTTGTTAATTATTTGTTATAACAGTCTGTGGTCCACCCCATCTCAACAGGGGTGTGCCCAGAGACTGGGGTGACTTAGTGATGCTCCTGAAAAGGCCATGGCAGTTTGTGTCCCAGTGTTCTCCCAGATATGACAGAGGAAGATTTCTAATAAAATCTATTTCCATGAGGTCAGGGAGGCAGATGCAGTAATAAAATTCCACTACCTTGCTTTGTTATCCTCTGTGATCACTAAATTAGTTTTATGTCCTCAGCAGAGCTGCAAAAAAGTTACTACATGAACCAAACTGATATTTAAAGATGTCTATGAACAACCTACATGAAGGTTTGAAAACCTATTTATCACTAAGGTAATGGTTTGTACTTTCTTCACAGAAGTGTCATTTGATCTTAAATCAAATTCCTATACAATTTATTGAGAATATAACTCTCAAGGAGAAGCTTTTCAAGCCATTGGGTACTTTTATACACTGAAACACCCGAAACAACTTTGAGAAGTGTAATTAAATGACACTCAACTCCTTTGTGGGTATTCAATTAGGACAGCAGGACTTATTTCAGAGAGATTAATTACATTAGTAGTGAAGTAGCATTCATTTCTTCAAGTGCTAAAATTAATGATGGCTTCAGAACACAGGAGATTCACTGCAGAGCAACAATAATCCAACTAAAAATTCCCTGTCTCATCAAACCAAACACATCTCAAGAGCAGGGTGTGAAAAATAACCAGTACTGCAGCACCTACGTGTACAAAAGCTTTCACATACACAATGAAGAAGAACCTTGAGGGTTTTTTACTACTGAGAGACAAAATCTTTTAGGAAATACTGGATGAAAGCCATCTAGGAGCTGATGTATATATACTTACGGAACAAAAATTTCAGATATTGACCATTAAAACTGCTCCATCTAAACCAGATCACAACTAAACATTATTTTAGTGCTGTCTTGGGTCAAAGACACGAAATATTGTAAGAAAACAACAAAACAGAACAAGCCCAAGATCTATAATCTTCACACAACAACAAGTCAAATTCCACAGATGCAAAGCTCTTCCTGTAAGGCAAGTTTTGGGTTTAAAGTAGACAAATTAATGAGAGATGGAATAAAATCAAGCCTTTTGATACAACTGACAGTCCACGGGCTGGATTCTGACCATGGGTAATTCCACCTTGCCCACTGCTTCTGTCAGGGAGGACACAAGGAATGGGAAGTCCCAGATCCTGCTCTCACAGTCAAACACCCAATTCTGGCACCTCCACATTCAAACACAAGTCACACACAAGGTGCCCCCCGTGTTCTGCACATACCTCAAAAGAAACAAGGCCTTGTCACTCTCATTTAGCACATTACACTTCTTTTTCACATCTCAACATCCATTATTTCCGACAGGAGCTTGCCAATAATATATGAGCCACTAAACATCTCATATCCTGGTCTTTTAATCTAATATAAAACAAATTACTGCAGCACCATTTGTACTAGAAACTGAACTGCAGCACTGAAAAGATACAGATGTGGCTGATTTTGTGAGGGGAGAGGGAAAAGTAGACAAAATCATGCTGAAATAATACTGACATAAAAGAATAAAATCCTTAGTTGTCAAAACTTGAGATAATTTACAAGCTAACAAAGTTTATTGTAAGATTTAGTAAGAATGTGTTTTAGGACAAACTAAGGGTCAAATGTTTATATAACCTATGAGAAAAACAAGGTTTCACTACCAGTTTCGATTAAAAAAATTCTTATGTAAGAAAACAAAAGTAAAGGTTAAAGTCTCATCCTTTTATATCATCCTTTTTATACCCCGGCAGAACTTACTACATTGTTTTTCTGCATCAAACAAATCAAACACATTAGTCCTGGTACACACATTTCCACTGTAACTCTGCTTCCCAAAAAGCCACGTAACCCCTTCCAAGGAACACATCAGCACACAGCAAAGCTACTGGTAAAAGATCAATTTTTTTTTTCCTAAATTACAGTTGAATTAGAATTAGACACATTCATATAAATTATGAAGGTCAGACTAATTTATGATCTCCCCCCAGTCCTAATTATTACCATCAAGATTTCCAATGTCCTCCCAGATGTTTCATATTCCTTTGAAGCCACAAATCGATGCTCCAGAGGTCAAGAGCAGCACTGGAGCGAAGAGCTGAGAAAAGGGAAGTTTTCTTTCAGGAAGTTCTGACCACACCACGTGAAACTCTGCACTGGGGGTCTAAAACAATTCTGCACAGCAGTTCCTCTCTCACTTACACTGTTACCAAAATACTGCCCTCAGCATTAACTGCAGGAACACAGTTATACATCAGGTGCTGAAAAAAGAACAATAAAGCACCCCCTGAACTTCACCAGGTGCTCCTGTGAATATCAACACTTCCATGAAGAGATCCAAGAACAATCATCCTTTGGACCTAAGAGGGCACAGGAAATGATGAACCACTTTACAGGAGCTGCAGGTAACAGGAGTGGGTTTCCAAGCTCCTTACACTGTATTTAATAGGACTGACATTGCTGGGTTTTCCACTTGTTTCTGTCACACACCTCACGATGGTGTGTCAGACCTGTAACAGCCATGAGCACAAATATTTATTACCTCCCTTCCACAGCACTCCACATACACAGCTCTGTGTACCAAATTTTGCCCTCCCTGCCATTCCCAGTGGCACTGTGGGAAATAAACCACATCCTGTTCCCAGTTCATGAGGCGGTTCAGAACGAGCTCTGCTTCTTCTCAGACAATTTGCTCCAGAACAGCAAAAATATTTGCAAACACACATGTCTCCTATCCCCCGTCTGCTGCTACAAACACAACACACAGTCTAAATGGAGTTTCCTAAAGCTGATTTAAGTGAGAAGCAGGAAGAGCTTCTTACCTGGAACTTTGGATTGAGAGTCCAGCAGGCAGGAAAACCCTGCCTTGCATTGCCAACCCCACTCAGGGTTCTCACATCATGAGCCATTCCCTCCCTACCAGAGCTCCCACAGCCTGGAATAAGGGAGAAAAGACTCCCAGATTCCTTGGAAGACTCATATGGAGTCTCCTGACAGGGTCAGACAGAGCCATTCACCTGGGACGCTCTTTTGAGCTGAAAACCAACACAAAGGAGAAGGGTTTTGTCAGAGCAAAGAGATGCAAGTACCCAAATTTTCCTACCCATGTTGCACCGTTAGTTATACAACTGCTACACTCACATCTCCTTACATTGCACATCAGATCCTCTTATTTGTCAAAGCCTTTAAGAACACTAATGAGAGTAGCATCTCTGTAATCCTTTTAACTGCTTATGATTTCGATAAAGCACGCTAAACTAGACCACAGACATCAAAGGATGGCAGAGAGCACGAAACTGAAGTAATTTGAGGATAAAAGGTAGTTTTGTTTCCATGAAAACAGAAAGGCTGCTAAAAAACCCTGCATCATAATCCAGCAGCAAATCACAATGGGACACTGCAAAGAACTCCAGATTTCAGATGGAAGATGCTTTTGATCTACCGCTCCCAACTCGAGCTGCAACACAAACACTCTTATTAACTGCAACTCATAACTCTGAGAATATCTTGTACATATTTATGTTTAAAATTCCTCAAGGCTAACTATGCTCCTCTGGGGGCTATTTGCATGCAGCTCAAAACAGGTAGTTTTTTCAACAGGTTTCATCTTGAACTAGTTTCAGTAGGAAAATTATTCAGAACCTGCTCAGAATTCATTTCTCCAGGCTGACACATTAATCCCAACTACACTAAAATACTCCCAAATTTTAAGGATGCTTGAGAGCTACAGAGATGGAAGGGGAAAGATTGATTCTCTGCACTTCCAGCCTTGTAGGATCAAACCAGAGGCACTCTGCAGAGAAAGCTCACACCGAGTCTTTGGCTGCTGTACCCACTTCCAGCTCGATATTCAGGAATTCAGGCCCTGGCACTTTTAACCTCAGTTGAAATGTGCCCCCAGTCCATCTTTGTTGGGCAAAACACATTCTGCCCAGTCAGAAACTGTGTGTTCAACTCATACCCACTACTACTGCTCAAGAAAGAAACTGGAACTTTCTGACTCTTCTTTGCTCCCCACTCGCCCTTCTAGAATTTCCTCAGATATTCCAGGAACCAGCTCTATAACAACAAGGCTTCCTGAGCCACTAAGAATTAATGTTTCCCCACCAAACACAGGTACTACCATCCTCTGAATCAGGTTTTCTAGTTTTTATTCACAGACACTAAAGAAGCTGCCTGGGAACTTCCAGCCCTGGGGTTAGAGAAAGGGGAGGTGGGATGGAAAGGGAACACACAAGGAGCCATGGAAACTTATCTACTGGCTACAAACACCACAGGAGCTACAGCAAAATCAGAAGTTCCACACTGAGGGATCCACATTCACTTGTTGACTTCAAGCTGACTTCAGTCAACTTAAAATAAACACATCACAGCCCAACCAAACACCACTTAAACCTAAGAGAGAACAAAAAGCAATAATGGAAAGTAAAGGCACTGAAGTTTTAGCTCCAAGAGAGTTATTGATCTGAATGAGGATCATATGGATGTGATGAGATTATGGATCTGAATGGGGGAGGGCATGGAATCCACACAGAGTAGGTGACACAGGGATAAGACACTGCAAAAATCACTTTGCACCTCAGTAGCACCCACTGCTCCCCACTGGATCCCCTCCATCACTGAGATATCACAGAGAGACTTTCCAGCAGTTCACATTTATACATTAAAAATTTATTCAAATATTGAACCCAAACACTTGCATTCCTAAATATCTCCACTTACATACTAAAATTCCTATTTTCACAAGATCCAACTCCTTCAACATCAGCTCTGGACAGTAACACAAAAACCTTTATCAATTCTTTAGCTGCTTCGTAACATCCAGGAGCATAAAAAAGTAACTTTGACCTCATCTAATACCCTAAAATCCAATGTTTAAAGTATGTTCTGGACAGCAAGTTGAACAGGAGCCAACAGCACATCCTTCAGCACAACAGCCCCACGTGTCCCAGGCTGCAGGGGCAGGGCATCCATCCTTCCCCTTGCTCAGCACCCTGGATGCAACCCCGGGATACTGGGCCAGTACAGGACTCCCCAGTACAGGACAGACTGACAAACTGGGGCAGGGCCAGCACTAGTGACCAAAATGATCAGGGCTGGAGCACAACATACACGAGGAGAGCCCTCAGCACTGAGCACCTGAGGACAGGGAGGCAGAGCAGGCTCTTCACAGGGGTGCTCCACAAAAGCACTGACAGTACAAGCAGGAACAAGGCAAACCTTGCTTTAGGGTAATAAATCCTTCCCATGTCCCAAGGAGGATGGTCAAACACTGCAGCAGAGGCTCCTTGTGCCACTGCCACCCCAGCACAGCCCCCACACACCCGGACAAGGCTCCCTGAGGATCCTCCTCTCACCAGACCGGCTCTGAGCAGGAGGTGGAGCCGGACACACCTGGCTCTACCACCTCACTTGTCTCAAAGAAATGGCTTAACAACACTCTGGAAACACATGAGACATCAATTAGCACAAGCCTAAAACTCTGCCACATCACCCACTGACAATTAAGTCACCAATCTTCCACAATCCCAATCCTGTTGACAGAAGCTATTTTAGACATCTGGTCTCACACACAGGTTTGTTTTGGGTTGCACTGTGTCAGGCTGATTCCACACACAAAGTGCCCATGTGAATATGAGATAATTAAAGTCCTGTCAGATGTTTACATTATTACAACGATGATAAAACTTCCCAGTTCAGGAAATATTTGCAAACACTCTTGCAATTTAATAACTCCAGTTTCCGTCTGAAGTTCAAACTTGGCACATTATCAGCCCTCTCAGGAATGATTCTCTGCCAGGTCTCATTTATTGGGTGAGAACACCAATAATAGTTACTCCACGTGCATAATATTTACTTCTCTCAGCACTGCAAGGGTCCAGCAGTTTCTGCACAGCCATACATCAAACCCCTGCTCTAATTCAGTGATTAGACCTTGAAATAACCCCTCACAGGTCAAGGCAGTGACACAATCGGATTGAAACCCGTCAGAACAAAAATACATTAAAAAAAAAATTAACTGCTTTCAAGGTCCACTTCTAACTCAGCACTTTTTTTTGAACAATCCTTGTTTAAATCACAACTGTACAACACATTACATTTAATAAGAAAACACAATTTATAGCAATCACAGATATTAATTCTTACAAAAATAAAACATGCCTAAATGTTCTCAGACAGAAATATCTTAAAATACACTATTAATTTAGACTGAAATTTAAGTTTCACAATAAGATTTTCAGGAAGCCCAGAATACAAACTGACCATTTTTCAGGACTCCTGCTGGGCTCCAGCATATCTTCACAACCCTCACTTATTAACAGAGGAGAAAACTAAAGATTCAAGAGAGTTCAAGTGATTGTTCCAACCCACTTGGTGCAGAGAGGCGAAGTTTGCCTCGGTCCAACAACGCAGAGAGGAGTTAAGTTTGAAAATTCCTGGCACAAACAAAGCCAGATGTTGGATTCCAAAACAATAATTCAACTTTATTTTCTAAAACAAAAAGAGAGGAGGGAAAGAAGAGAAATAGAAAAGTAGGAAAAGCCAAGAGAAATTGCTAGAAGCACAGAAAAGGGGTTCCCACCACCATGGGCTCAGTGCTGGCTTGTAGGGTCTGTCCTTGGTGGTGGGCTCCAACCCTGGAGACAGATCCTTGTCTTCCATCCCCGGTATCCTCTCAGGCTCCTGGATCTCTCATCCCCATCCATCTTCTTCTCTGCTCTTCCCTCGTGATCTCTTGTGCTCTGATCTCCCACTGCACCGTCCTGGGCACTTGAACAGTGGTTTAATTACATCCACAGTAGGCTCAGGGCTGCTCTGTTTGCATCCAACAAAATTCACCTGCTAGACCTGACTTGGGAGGGCCAGGTGAGCTGAAGCCCTTACCATGTAACAGTTTTTAAATTAAACCCACTCTTTTTAATTAAACAACTTGTCTTTTTGCAACTTGTCTTTAGCAGTTTTCAATTAAAGCAACTTGCCTTTCGCAACTTCTCAATTAAAGGTTTTTGCTTCAAGTCTGAGGCAATGGCGAAGCCCAGATTGCTTTCCACCAGTTCTTTTAAGTGATAAGTACTCACATCCACTGGAATTAAGATACTGCATTTACACAGCTTAAAAAGTCTGCTTGATGCAGGAATTTTCATTATTCTTCTAGACTGAAAATACAGTAACTACCACCAAACTCAATGGCACATGCTCATACACATCAGACCATTTATGTCCCCCTTTCACAGTAAATTAAAAACAGTTACTGCATAACTTAAGATGTGATTAATACACAAACACTGAGTTTAAGAGTTGAATTCAGCATATCCAACTAATTTATGGTACTACACATCACAGCACTCACTAGTAAACACGTTGTTCCTCAGTTTCCACACACAACCAACTGTGGATGTTTCCCCCTGGCTCTCTGAAAGCATCTTGCAACTCCTGTTTAGCTTTTCAGCCCAATGAAAACTGTGACATTCCCAAGGAGCTGGGAGAGCCCCACGTTCTCTGTACTGAGATAATCTTCTTAAGAGAGATTGTAAATATCTCAGCCAGGCAGTGAAACCACAAAACAACGTATCTTCCAGGAGCAGGAGCAGCAGTGGGTGCAGGAAAAGTTGTTTTACAGTATCTGTAACTCTTAACTTAGAAATAAGCATTTTTCAGAATACTGGGATACAAATACAAGAAGGCATTTTTCCTCATAACCTATTCAGTCTGAAACTAAGAGTCCAGGTGGACAGGTGAAACACCAGGCATTAAGAAATCATCTATCCACCAAATAAAATTCACATTCCAATGACCAATTAAGACATTAAACTGAATATGAGATGCTACTTTTTATGTTGAACAAACAGCATAAAAGAATATATATGTCGAAAATACATAAACCAGGAAACTTCTATTTTTTTCCCCAACAAATATGCAAACAAGAGCAAAACCAATTCTTTCACCAGTGCAACAGATATGAACCAACCTGCAGCAGTTAAGTGTAACTTGCTTCAGGTATAGCTACAGGTACCACTTCTCATTAACTCTTCCTCCAAGAAAAGCACCTGCTCGTGGTGAGGGAGACCAGGGAAGCAGCAGAAGTGGAAGTAACACTTGGTGACTACCAGAACAGGGAAGGAACCTGCATGACTAAGCACTGTGGTACTTCTCTGTAGGCTGAGAATGTCCATTTTCTATCTGATTTACTGGTAACTGTCCCATGTGCCACACTGATTCCACTCACAAGGTGCAGAGAGAACTGTCCACAAAACTGTGTTTGCTGGTCCGTGGCCGGTTCTTTCCTGCCCTGCTGGCCAATTCCTGTGTTCAGGCAGGCTCAGGTACCACTGCAGATGGATCACACACGTCCTTACCACAGCGCTCTCCCAGACCCTACACAGAATCCCAGAATAGCTGGGGTTGGAAAGGAGCTCTGGAGAACACCCAGCCCATCCCCCTGCCAAGGCCGGGTCACCTGGAGCAGGTGACACAGGACCTTGTCCGGGTTGGTTTGGAATGTCTCCAGAGAGGGAGAGTCCACACCTCCCTGGGCAGCTGTTCCAGTGCTCTGCCACCTCCATGGAAAAAAGTTCTTCCTCATTTTGAGGTGGAACTTGTGTTTAAGTTTATGGCCATTGCTCCTCGTCCTGTCACTGAAAAGAGTCTGGCACCATCCTCTGACACCCCTGGAGATATTTCTGTGCATTCATGAGATCCCCTCTCAGTCTCCTCCAGACTAACCAGGCCCAGCTCCCGCGGTCTCTCCTCAAAACAGAGATGCTCCAGAGCCCACATCTTAATCACATGATCTAAAACTTTTTGCTGCAGCAACCCAAAGATGAACTCTTCCTACACCAAAGCACACCAACAAGCACTCCTAAAACATGTACTACAAGAAGTGATATTCCAGTCTATATACAGTGCAGGAGCTACACCTCGTGTTGTTCCCACACCTGTGTCCTACAGTGGGACCTGGATAATCCTGTATTTGCTAAGAAAATAGACCCAGCTTCCCAAGTTCTGTGTCTTCCACTGGCATATCACTTCCCTGTGAGGGTGGGGAGGCCCTGGCACAGGTTGCCCAGAGAAGCTGTGGCTGCCCCATCCCTGGAAGTGTCCAAGGCCAGGTTAGACAGGGCTTGGAGCAACCTGGGATAGTGGAAGGTGTCCCTGCCCATGGCAGAGGGTGGGACAAAATGAGCTTTAAGGTCCTTTCCAACCCAAACCATTCTGGGATTCTGTGATATAATGCAAAATCTGGAACTTAAAAAGATGGATCACAGGACCACCTCAGTACTCTAGAGAGTGTATTTACAAACTATATTTAATACATTATCTTTTTAAAACTAATGAATTTTCTAAGAGCACTTCCTAGATGAACTTCTGAACAGTTTGGATGAACAAATCACTACCAAGCCAGGTTTTAATTCCTTCACTGTGCAACACAGGATACACCTGAGTCCAAAGATGTCACCAAACAAGGTCTCTCTGACCAGAGGGTCCAATTAAGACCTGTAAAACCACTTACCAAGGCCCTAAATTGGTCTGTACACCACAGCACGTGAGTCACCCCATCTACAGCTCCAGAAGCTTTTCAATTCCATCCCTGAATGTATAATATATTAAAAAAAAAAATAAAACTCAAGCTGTGGTTTTGATAGGAACACCTGGAAGGAGCAGGGTACTCTTCTTTCCTGGCACAAGTTGGGCACGTACAGAGCAACTCAAGTGACAAACAGCACTGCAAGGTTTTATCTCAGTCAAAGCAAAGCAGGTGCAGTGGACACACAATTCCCACCTAGGCAGGTAGTTTGCACTTAATTAGATATGCTTTACCCCAGTGCTATAGAACTGAGGCTGCCCAGTCCCTCCCTGAGAGCCAAAACAGAACAGTCTGGGTTGCAAGGAGCCTTTAAAGCTCATCCAGTCCGATCCCCCTGGAACGAGCAGGGATCTTCAACAGGTTGCTCAAAGCCTGGTCCAGCCTGACCCTGAATGATTCCAGGATAGAGGCATCCACCACCTCTCTGGGCAACCTGTACCAGTGCTTTAACACCCTCGTTGTAAAAAACTTCTTCCTTAAATCTAATCTAAACCGATCCTCCTTCAGTTTAAAACCACTACCCCCTGTCCTGTCACAACAGTCCCTGATAAGAAGTCTGTCCCCATCTTTCTTATAGTACTCGTTACAGTAGTCTTACACAGCACCCCTTTAGGTACTACAGGGCTGTAATAACGTGTCCCCGGAGCCTTCTCTCCTCCAGGGTGAACAACCCCAATTCTCCAGCCTTTCCTCACAGCAGAGCTGCTCCATCCCTCTGATCATCCTGGTTCCTCCTCTGGGCCCTGTCCAACAGCTCCATTCCTTCCACGTGTGTTGAAAACCCACGGAACGCGACTCACACTCTGGATCCCAGCAACCTCCCAACTTCCAGCGGCCGCTCGCAAACACGGAACACCCCCCGAGCAGCACCGGGGCACCGGCAGCTCCTGCGGCCGCGGACGGACCTGCCCGCGCGGGGACCGGGAAAACCCCGCGCTCCTTCCCGGGACAACCCGCTGCCGGCGGGGCGCTCCCCGCAGGGAAAGCCCCCACGGTGCTCACCTTGCTGCACGTCGCCGTTGGCCCCGCCGGGCACGGGCACGCTGAGCTGGCGCTCGGGCTCGGGCAGGCAGCGGCGGCAGAAGGAGTGCAGGCAGGGCAGCAGCTTGGGCTCTGCCTCCCGCCGGCTCTGCAGGCTCTGCGCGCACACGGCGCACGTGTCGAGCAGCGAGAACGGCCCCGGCGCCGCGGGCGTCAGCGGCGGCACCGGGCTGGGGCCGGGCCCCGCCGCCGCGCCGGGCCCCGCCGCCGCCTCTGCCTCGGCCTCGCCGGCGCCGCGCTCGGCCGCGGCCGCGCCGGGGCTGTCGCGCTCCTCGGGCGGCGCGGCGGCGGACGGGGAGGCGCAGGGCGGGTCCAGGCCGCCGCCGCCGCCCGGCGCGGCCTCGGCGGCCGCGTCCCCTCCGCCGCCGCCTCCTTTGTTTTCCGCCATGTTTCCTCCTTTGAACCCGACCCCGCTCCGCGCACGCTCCGCGTCACCGCGCGCCGCCGCCGCGCACGCGCGCCCCCCTCCGCGCGCTCCCGCGGCAGCGGCGACGCGGAGGCGGGGAGGTGGCCGGTGACGTCACGAGGGGCGGGCACAGCACCCCACGGGCTGAGACGCCATTGGGCGGTGGGGTTGGTCTCGCAGCCAATCGGCGAAGGGGGGCGGGGCCAGCAGAGGAAGGGCCGCGCCCACAGGGAACGCCCCCGGGAGAGCGCGAACAGGGATAGGGAACGATGGACCGGGATAGGGGATAATGGACCGGGATAGGGAACAGAGCACCGGGATGGGGAACGATGGACCGAGATAGGGAACAGAGCCCCAGGATGGGGAACGATGGACCGGGATAGGGGATAATGGACCGGGATAGGGAACAGAGCACCGGGATGGGGAATGATGGACCGGGATAGGGAACAGAGCACCAGGATGGGGAATGATGGACCAGGATAGGGGATAATGGACCGGGATAGGGAACAGAGCACCGGGATGGGGAACGATGGACCGAGATAGGGAACAGAGCCCCAGGATGGGGAACGATGGACCGGGATAGGGG
>NW_016690270.1:1927228-1928647 GCF_001604755.1 Lepidothrix coronata | reverse complement strand
ATCCAGAGCAGAAGTTCAGACATAAGATAAAGCCAACCAAACCAAATGAAACACAGAATTTTGAGTAGAACAGGCATTATGAATGTAACTGCTTGGGGAGGGCAGGGTCACATTTCTTAATTATTGATATCACTGAGTCTTTTTTCCTGTGATCATGGCAGCAGCACATACACCAGTCTTTGTAAAGCTTGGGAGAAGAATTTCAGTAGGAATCCAATTTCAGCGTGGAAACATGAATGACTCACCTCAACTTCTGAAGCTCTTTCTGGGCTTGTTCTATCATATGAACCAGGTGTCTGATGGCAGAATGCAAGCAAAGCGTTAGAAAACCACACAGTTGCTGAGTTAAAATGTCATTTAACCTGACATTTAACCCTCCAGAGTTAAGGATACAACAAGCCAGTGCAACCCAAACACACTGTTCTGGATAACAGACCCTCTACCTGCTCCCTCTCTCCTGAGCTAAGCAACCCTTTGCCTTCTCTCAGAGCTGGGTTTTGCATTCCTTCTGCCTACTCCTTTATCTAAGGTTGAGCCAACCCTTCTCAAAAACAAGCATTAACATTCTCTGCCTGAAACAGCCCTGGTGTTTCCTGCAGCAATGGCTTTTGCAGCAGCTTTATTATGCTCCAGGCTGAGCAAGTTCATCTTTACGAGTAGTAAGTTCATCTTTATTTCCACTACTGAATTATTCTTTCTCTGTCTTTAGTCCCTTTAGTTCTCCTCAGTTTAAAGTCCATTATCACCAATAGTCACAAAATTCAAGACTGGGATGTATCAGAACACAGGCTGTTCCTTGGCCACAGAGAGAGCTTCTTCTCCCTCAGATCAGCCTCCTCTTGCACTCACAGCTCTCACAGGGAGATTATGTTCCTGAACTATTCCAGATCATACTCCAAAGACCCTGCAGGACTCACACAGGAAAACACAACAAACACACAGCAGTTCAGCTCAGAACTGGGTTCAGCTGAGGGCCTTACTCGTTGTACACCTTCCAGGCGTTGCAGCCGTGCTGGGACATGAGCTCCAGGTTCTCGATGCGCACGGCCTGGTGCTCCAGCTGGGCCATGGAGTTGTTCACGCACTCCTGCCACGCCGTGATGTCGTTCTTCTGCCCCGAGGACGGGGCTGGCAGCTCGTACCTGCAACAGGCACGGCTCACCTGGGGGCATTCCCCACCCGGGGGCACCGCTCCTGTGCCAGCACCGCTCACCTGGGGCGGGCACCGCTCACCCACCTCTTCATGCTGAGCAGCTCCAGGGGCTGCCGGGCCGCCAGGCGCTCGAACTCATTCCGCATGATCTCCGTCTGGGGGGGAGGCAGAGGGCAAGGGGGATCCAGTAGGGATGGGGGGGAGACACGAGAGGGGTTCGGGGGGAGGACACGAGAGGGGTTCGGGGGGAGGACACGAGAGGGGTT
>NW_016690270.1:1895133-1926199 GCF_001604755.1 Lepidothrix coronata | reverse complement strand
CTGGCCCCGCCCCGCGCCCTGGCCCCGCCCCGCCCGGCCCCGCAAAGAACGGAGAGACGGGAAGGGTTTGGATGCTTGAGCTGGTTATTGATCCACGAGCAGGATCTCCATCCGTCAGTTGGATCTCGATCCATGAGATGACTGTTAACCCAGCACAAACACACACACACGGAGCCCCCGCCCCGCACAGGGAGCCCGGCCCCGGGCAGGGCCCGGCGGCTCCCCCGCCCCGGTCCCGCCGCTGTCCCGCAGCAGCGCCCGGTCACTTCTTCTGGAGAAATTTCATTTTGTTGCCTGCGGGGAAAAAAAACAGCTCTAGGAGATTTATGTGAGGGTGGGGAGGCCCTGGCACAGGGTGCCCAGAGAAGCTGTGGCTGCCCCATCCCTGGAAGTGTCCAAGGCCAGGTTGGACAGGGCTTGGAGCAACCTGGGCTAGTGGAAGGTGTCCCTGCCCATGGAAGGGGTGGAATGAGATGAGCTTTAAGGTCCCTCCCAACCCAAACCATTCCATGATTCTGTGAGCAGGAGACATGCCAGGAGCATCTGGCAGAGTCACACATGGCCACAGTGCTACAGACACAACTTCTGAGTGTGTCCTCAACCAGGATCACAGTAAGGATCAAGCCTGTACATCCCCCAGAGCAGCACCTCTCACAAACTTCATCTAAAGATGTTTTGCTTAAAAATAAAATTAAAATCTTGCACAGTGTTCGGCATCTCCTGAAGGGGCAAATCTAAACAAAGGAACTCAAGTGCACAAGGCAAAGAAGGGGCCCTGCTCTCCTTTGCATCAAATTAATTATTCAATAGCTAAAATTAATTAAAAAAATTAAAAATCAACAAAAATCAAGGGTCTCCCTTTACCAAGGCTGCGAAGGATTTTGTTCATTCCAGTTCGTTCCGTCTCTGGAATACTCTCCAAATACTCCAAGGCACGGACCTCAAAAAGGCCTAAAGAGAAAAAAATCCAAAAAAATTAAAAATCACTCACCTAGATGAGCTACTCCACCCTTTACCATGTGGCATCTTCTATGCTTAACAAGGTTATGAAAGGAAATCCTGCATGTAGTGTCTGTAACCTGCAGGATCGAGCCCAGAAAGGAGAGATGCAACAACTCTTTGCTTCATAAGATGAATTTTGTTGAGTAACTGGAAGAGAACGGGGCTATCCCATATGCCAAAATCCCAACAGGACAACTTTCCAGGACAAGAAGAAAGATCAAACCTACCTTTGACCACGTTCTTGCTCAGCTCCCGGTCCTGGATGAACCCTGCAAACATCTGTGTTTCCATGAAGAACTGCAGGAAGTGGCGCACGTTGCGGGACACGTGGGATTTGCGGAAGGGCTCCCGCTGGAACACCCGCTCCCCCTTCTCCGTGACGTTCATGTGCAGGGAGTAGTGCCCAACAATCTCCACAAAGAACTGCACAAAAGCCTCAGAGACCAGCGAGTTCAGGGTCACGTCCCCTGTGAGGAGGACACAGAGGGATTTCCCATCACTTTGGTCATTCCTCTTCCAAAGGAGGAGCAGCTCTTAGGTCCTTCTTAGCTCTTAGGAGAGCAGTGACCTCAGTTATTTTTTGGGCTGGCTGTCTCAGACTATGAAATCTCAGGTGACTCTTTGATATCAAACAGGTCACAGCTCAAATATTCAATTTCCCATGTCAGCTTTGTGCTGCAGCTGGGACAGGTTCAATTCTAAAGCCTTTCCAGTAGTTAAAGCATTCAGAATTCCATTTTTCCTGCCAAACATCTCGTGTCTAATATGCTGACAGCTCATAACGGGCTAAGTTTAATTCCCTTAAAGAATTAGACAAACTACAGAACACAAACCCACTGGAAAACTAACTTTGTTACTTCTCATGTGTATGGAATTACATCATTTGACAATGCCATTCTCTGCAGCCATCCAATGCTTTTTAAAACTCTCACACTTCCTTATCTGATGGATTATTTATAAATCAGTCCAGCTTTGAAAGTGATCTGTCAGAGCACCTTCTAAAGTACAGAAACTCTCTGTTTGAGAAAAGCATCGTCTCTGCCACTTAAGAAAAATCAAAAAAACCCTCAAAGCACAGGAACTGATGCCCTTGGCCCAAGGAAAACTATAGCTCTGCACATACTGATTGTGAAAAGAGGAACAACTGTCAGCACACCAAACTTCTCACACGTTCACAAGCAAGATGTCTTCAGTGGGATCACAGGGAAACAGCTAAAATGTCCCTTCTTAATGTTTATTCCCATGTGCTCATTTTTATACCAACTCCACAGCAGCTATAAAGATCTGCTAATGGGAAAACACTTTTCCACAGAAAATTTTGCCCAGAAGTACCTTGTGTGTCACTCTGCCCATGTGACAGGATTTCACTTCGTTCTTCCAAGACTTGTACAAGTGCAGCCTGGAGTTTATGAGGCAGGATCTCGTCTTCATCTGATACCTACAGACAAAAATTGGCCAAGGAAGGATTTTTGGGTTAGATCCATCATCAGCAGAACCAGGGAACAGATTAGAAATACCCATAACGTGCCTAAAGCAGTTGGAGGGGAGTAACTCTGGGATATGGTGGATCTTGGTGGAGCAATGTATTTGTTTTGTAGCCACAGAAATGAAAAATATTTGCTCAGCACCCTCCAAACACGTTCTGTTAAAGTCACACACACAGCTGGCCAACACAGAACACGTGCTACAGCCACAACACAGACACAGGCTTATTTCAGCAGTGAAAAAACACACAACAACAAACAACAACAAGTCTGTTGAGAAAATATGACAAGTCTCAACCCCCAAAAATTGGGGTTTTAAAAAAACCCCAATCCTTTAATACCTTTCTCCAGTTGCAGGCTGCAATGCAAAACAGGACAGTGAGGCAAGGGAAAGGAGAAGCAAATATCCTCCTGAACTAGTAATAAATATCCCAGTTTGTAGGTCCTTGTCTGGTGATGCAGAAGCACTTTAGGTGGAGTTCAGCAAAGAAGCACAAGTGAACTGTGATAATTTGTTCCCTAGATTATCACTCCTGGGGAAAACAACAACCTAAACCAACAAACACACCTCACCTAGATAAGAGAGGAGAAAGTATTTTACAGAACAAGTACAGGGAGAGACAGTCAGAAGGCAGCAGAGAATCTTAGTGATCTCCTTCACATAATAAACCAGGTATCCATTTTTAAATTCAGCTCAGACAAGCAGCATCTTTGGCTATGCAGAGCTCTCCATATCATGCAAATGGGATTTTTAAGCCTGTTCCCTTCTCTGTCAGTCCAAAGGGATTACAAGGTATTTCTTCAGCCACTGGAGTCTACATATGAACACCAGCTTATCCTGAGTGCTTGTTTTTATTTCTTTCATTGATGCCTTTTCCTGGCATGAGTGACTGGCACTGTTATTTCACTCACCTCTTGCAAGAACTTGTCGGCACAAAGATCAACAATGAGAACCTGGGGAAAGATGTACAAAACACACTGACTCGTAACCAGGTATGTTGCTGTACAGAAAATAAACCCAACTTTTTTTGTTGCTTTTTAAATGTCCTGTCACACAAGTTCTGCCTGTGTCTAACTGCAGCCTGTGTCTAAGAACAGTGAATATTCCTGTCTCTAAGAACAGTGAACATTGTTTATCTTTGATAACACTGGAACACCCCGACCGGTGTCTGCCAAGTTCACCAACTTCTCAAAATGTTTGAGTTTATATTAAGACAGAATCCAGAGATTATTCCAGAGGGGGCAACCTCATCCCACTGACACTGTCCCTCACCCCATTCTCACCTCTTCTATGGGCAGGTCCTGGAGCTGTGGTAAGGAGCAGGAGAGAATGCCAATAAGGAACGGGGTCGGAGAGCACACGATATCGATCATAGAGGCTGGCAGGACTGGGATGTAGGTGTGCTGCCAGGTGAAGGGGTAAAGTGTTGCAACAGCAGCGTGGCCACACTTAGACAGAGTGCTGGAAAGGTGAGAGAGGCACAGGGTGGATTGTCAGTGTTTCCTTCAGGTCTCAGCTCCAGCCACAGGTTAGAAACGCTCGGGGCAAGTGTTTGTGTGCAGCAGCAGAAGTCCCGTGCACCACTTTTGAAGTCAGTTATGGGGAGCTAAAACAGCATCAACCCAGACTAAAAAGGCAAAGTAGACATATTTCCTCTTGTGTAAACAGCATACTCCAAAATCTAAGCATGCACATGTTGTGTGGCAAGTGCAAAAGGTTTTCAAATGCAACTAATTACAAAAAGTAAAGACGCTTGCACATGGAACAGGCCCAAAGGCAGAAGAAATAACAGTGTCCAACAACAGTACCCCTCAGAATGAACTGCTCAGTCTCACTCGGTTGTTACCTTAAGTTGTCAGCCACAAAGATGACCCTCCTTTCCAGCAGGAGAGAGGCAAAGACCCGAATGGTGTGGGGGACACTGAGACACTGGAAGAGGCACTCGAAGTCAACATGTTCGAGCCGGGAGTCCAAGGGGCGGCAGAGCTCCATCACCTGAGGGGTGAGAGAGACCCAGAGTGCTGGGGGAGCCCAGAGCTGCTGCCCCTCAGCCTGCAGAAAGGAGCCCGAGGTCAGAGCTCATCAGGGTCTGCAGCTTCCTCACGAGGGGCAGCTCTGATCTCTGCTCTCTGTGATCAGAGACAGGACACAAGGGAACGGCTGGAACATAACCAGGGAGGGTTATGTTGGATATCAGGGAAAGGTTCTCCCCCCAAGAGGGTGGTTGGGCACTGAATAGGCTCCCCAGGGCAGTGGTCACGGCCCCAAGCTGCCAGAGCTCAAGGGGTGTTTGGACAATGCTCTCAGGGACAGGGTGGGATTTTGGGGTGTCTTGTGCAGGGCCAGGAGTTGGACTGGAAGATCCTTGTGGGTTCTTCGAGCTCAGGATATTTTATGATCCTAACTAGGGCCCAGGCAGTTGGTGCAGCACAGAGGACTCCCCAACAGCTCCTCCTTAAAAAGCAGGGAATCACTTCCAATGTAGGGGATTCCACAGAAAGCTGGTTTCTGTAACAACCTCCCTTGCGACTTCAGGGCATTTTCCTCAGATTAAATATTTACAGGCAGCATCACTGCAGGGCAGTTTGCAAAGAGGCTCTGTGTCCCAGAGACCCCACTAACAGAGGGAAGCCCATCCTGATCCCTGTTACCTCATCTCCTGCTCCGGGCAGGAAGCTCCTGACGGTGATGGTGCGTCCCGGGGCAGGGAACGGAGCCTCCATCACGCTGCGCATGAACGGGTGCACCAGGGCTGGGGACATCTCTCTCCTCTTCTCCACTTCATCCAAAATCTGCAAGAAAACACGTGGGGCACCGGTTCACTGCTGCTGGTGAGCCAGGGGAGGTGGGAGCCCCTCTTTGAGCATTCCAGGCTATGGGGAAGCTCTTCCCCCTCGCTTGGGACCCTGTGAGAGCCCCTCTCAAGTGCCTGAACAACCAAACAGGAACAGCTTCCTGCGAGCACAACTCTCCATTCCCCAGCCTCCTGCTACTGGAAGGAAATGTCTTGTGTGTAGCAATAAATTCTCATTATTTAGAGGAGTAAGAGGAGCAACATGCCACCACCCTCCCCAAGAAACCTTCCTGGAACATTGTTCTAGAAACTCTCTGCTCCAACAATCACAATCAGCTTTCATCAAAGTTTACCCCTGTATTATTCTGCCCTTTACCTGCAGCACTTTTCCCCATTCTTCACCTCTTTATCTCCCCTCCTCATGGTGCTACAAGAAACAAGGTGAGATCTACCCCATTCCCAAACTGATTTTCCATTTCCAAGACATGGAAGAGGAGGATGAAGGGGCACCCTCAACAACACCAGGTATCAGAAGCCACTTCCTGACAGTAATTGCTGAAGGACCTGTGTATTGGCTCACAAGTCTCTGCACTAGTATAACTTTATTTTCCCTCTCAAAGCAAAGGCAGCAAGAAACTCCCTTTCTCAGGGGATGAGCTGCAATCACTAAGCAATTCTAGGCTTGACAGAAGCATCCTCCTGGAGCTTGCAGGCTGTCAGAGACTCGGGTGACAGGCTGTCCCCAGCTCACCTTGGAGAAGAGGTTGAAGCAGCCCAGGCGGCTCACGATGCAATAAACCTCGGGCAGGCGCTTCCCCTTCCCTTCTGGCTGAAAGGCAACAGCAACAGCTCTGCTGAGAACAGGGGTGCAGTGAACAACCCAGCCCCTACACTGCAGCTCGTTCACAGAATTCCTTCTGCTGCACTTCCCTCTACACTTAAAAGATTCCTGAGGAATGCCCAGCTTCAGGAGCTGTTTCATGCCCAGGGCCCGTTTCACTGTTTCTGGGATCACCATGACCCTTCCCGCTGCATTTAAAGGGTTGGTACCTCCACAGCAGCACAGGCTGCACACCCCACATGGAAAACCACCTCTGATTCATGTCCTGCACCTGACTGTGCCTGTGCAATGCATTCTGTACCCTCCAGCCCACACACAGACCCTTACCAGGAGCTTCTTGCAGTACCCAAACCAGCGGCTGCCGTCCTCACCCGTCAGCACGAAGGAGAACGTTTCACTGGGGAACAAAAGGCAGGGTTAAATCAGGGTTAACTCACCACACAGCTCAGAGAAGACACTGACAAAGCACACAAAATAAAGCCATTCCCCTTCTGGTCATGTTGAAGATCCCTGGCTGTGGTTAGCAAGGACTCCAGGCTCTGTTCAGGAGGAAAGCCTGCAGCCCATGGGCTCTCACTGAGCTATTCCAGCTCTCCTCCTTCCCAGCTGCTTCTCCATTCAGCCAAGGAGCAGCAGAAGCACTTCCAGCCCCAGCAGCTGGTTCTGGACAGATGTCACAAACTTCCCTAAAGGAAAGACAGTGCTTGGGCAGAAGCAGAACTCTGAGCCCACGTCCCCACCTCATCTTCCCCTGCACAGGGGATTCAGCCTTTCCCATTTTCCCTTGCTCTGGCTGCAGTTCCTCTGGCACACACCAAAGCTCTCAGCAGTGCCTGTTTCAGGCACAAGCATTCAAAACCAAGTCTTTACCTTTTAAGGTCTGATGCAGGAAACCAGTCTTTGGGATCTGGAAAGCAGAATCTGGGAATGACCTTTAGCCTCTCTTCAGTATCCTTTGACTGTCTGAAGGGATGTTCAGGCTGGAGGGGTAACACATGCGTTTGAAGTCACTGAAGTTGGTGCACAGCTGCAGCATTTCAAACAACAGAGAAAGCATCTTCCTGACACTTCCAAATGCTGATCCATCAGATAACTAATGCACAGGTACAGGAGAATATATTCTGAATATAAGAGATTCCCAGTTCCCTCTTGCATTTTTCCTGCTGACTGGACCTTTGTAAGATGACCCAGCTGGTCTTGGTAAGAACACAGTAAGGATTTACAAGCACTCAAGTTTATTGGGGAATGAAGCCAGAAGTGACCCCCCAGGTGATGGCTGGGTCAGGCTGCCTTGGTTCTATCCCTAGGAGATTTGAAAACACTAACAGGAACAGGAATGTGTTCAGCCTGTGATGTGCAGAGATCACTCATAACTCGAGTGCAACAGTCTCTGAATCACACATTCCAGCTACACCACGTGTGGGTTCAAATCAAATCCCTCAAAGACTAGAGGCCAACTCTCCATACTCAAAACTGCCCAGAAAGGGCAAAAGGGAGGTGTTCAAATAAGAGAGATCACATTTAAGCAGGAAATGCCCGTGAGAAGTGAAAAGTTTATGGCGTAAAGCTGGTTTTAGACACTCAGCACATCCAGGCTATTCCAGTGTCCCAAGCTGTGACAGCTCAAAGGAACATTAGGAAAACAGAACAGCATTTTCACAGAGTAACAGTTGTACAAAAGCTTTGATGTCCTTGGGCACACAGCCCAAAGGAGAGGGTGACAGCAGATTACTTGGAAGCAAGGCTAATATTAGAAGGGAGGCAAATCTGTAATCAGAACACCTCCATAATTACTTGGCAATCTTTCCTGCAAAATCCCAATATGACAGAGTGTCCCATCATAAGCCACTCATCAAAACACTTTACTTTGAGCAGAAAATAAATAAATACTGAGAAAGTAATTTGTTGTGTCAGTGCACTTACAAAAGCCAGTAAAGAGCCACATGGCAGAGCTGGGTTGTCTGCTGGGGCAGCAGGAGAGGAGCCCTGCAGTGCCCTTCCCAAAGGCAGTGGACAGACTGAGAGGTTGCAGCTAAATCTGCCACATTCCTTCTCTTCCCCTAACACCCTCAAGTTTGCACTTTAAGCAAGTATTATTTATGTCTTTTCAATTTTAGCCACTAAATTAACACTGTGCACTCTTTCTGGCTGTAGTTCCTTATCCATCTTGTGAATCCAGAGCATTCACACATTTAAGACACAGGAGTTACTTGTCCATAAATCCTTTAGGCAGCTGGAAGTGGGACACTGTGGGTCCTGCTGGGGTCCCCCTCAAGGAATCTGACATCTCCTATTTGGATGACATGCAGATTCCTTAATGATCTCTGGCTCTCTCCTGGCAGCACAGCCAGAATTCCTATCTTTGTCCTGGTTTCAGTGGAAGGCAGCAGTACAAGCCCAGGCAGTGACAGCTGAATATTCATTTCAATCTGGAACCACAGAAGCATCAAGGCTCCATCTCAGCTTCACAACCGTGTACACTGAGCCATAACTCAGAGTCACACACTGATTTTGTCACCCACCTGGGCTGAACAGCTTATTTCAAATGGCTCGTGGTAGCTACAGCACTTCAACTTCCACAGCTCTCCCCTGGCTGGGGGGTTGGTACACACAGCTTTGCCTTTTTTATTGTTATTTTTTTCAAAATAGCATCAATAAGCATAAAAGCCCTGGGATTCCAGTTCCTGTGCACCACCAGTCAAATTGCTTCACTCCCTGCTGACAGATCAGACTGCCAGGATGAGATCCTGCCAGCTTTGGGAATAGAGCAATGCACTCCCTTCCTCTCCCTCATCTGCCTGGTATCACAATCCTGTGTGGATTTATGATACTTCCAGGAAATTTGAATTAAGTAGGAGCCTTCCTAGTTCCTAGTTCCAAAAAAGACAATAAGCTCATTACCAAGAAATATATTCAACACCCTCCCAGTGCCATACATTAGGTCTGCAACAGAGCAAGGTGCTTCACAGTCCAAGCCTGTATCCCATCCTTAGGAAGGGAAACACTGCTGAGTGTTTTGTGGGCAGGTTTCCAAGCAGCTCCTACCTTGCTGGGGAACTGCTGGATGATCTGTGGTGTGTAGGTCACCTCAGATGGCTTCCTGTGCAGGGACACCACCACAAAGAGCTCAAACAGCCGCTGCTCCTGCAGCTCTATGAGATCCCTCTCCAAGGTCTGGTAGTGTGGGTTCCTCTTGGAGGCTGCCTGAACCTGCCGTGGGCACCTGTGGCGACCTGGAGGGAGGAATAAATCCCAAATCAGCCCGTGGGTGTCACTGCCACACACCTGCAGGTCACAGAAGAGGACTCATCATCATCATCTCTAGAGGGGGAAAAGAGATGGGTGGATTTGCCTGACATCCCTCCTTCTCTCCACGGGACACCTCAAGCTCCTCAAGCACAGAGCTGCCCTTCCCCCTGGTGACAAGTGACAGGATGACAGGAAAGATTTCCTCACAGGAAGGGTTGTAAAGCATTGGCACAGGGTGCCCAGGGCAGAGGGGGAGTCACCATCCCTGGAGGTGTTCATCAAACGTGTGGATGTGGCACTGGGGGACATGGGTTAGTGGTGAACGTGGTGGTGGCACTGGGTTGATGGCTGGACTTGATGATCTCAGAGGTCTTTTCCAACCTCAACAGTTCCATGACTCAGACAGGGAGCAGCTCTGCAAATCCCTCCTGACCAATACCCAGCATCCTCCTGCTGCCCTGATGTCCTTCCCATGCACCTTGGAGGGATGTGCTGTGGTAATGGCTCCAGTAAACACCAGTAACTGCCAGGCAGCGACTCTAAAGCAGCACTGGCACTCAGGAAAGGCAGAGCCAGTTTCCTGGCCGAGAAACCTCCAGGCTGGGGTGTCCTGACAGGCAGCACAGACTCACAAGCACAGGCACAGCGCTCTGACGTCAGAAATTCCTGTGGCCCAGGCACCGTGACACATTCTAGACACTTTCAAACAACTCTCAAACCAGGCAGTGACTCAATCACTGTATTTCTGCAGAGGTTCTTCACTCTCCATTACTCTCCTTACCATAAAAAAGTGGAACTTCATTATTTGTTCCAAGTTAAGGCCTTTTGTGTGTTTCCCTCCAAGCAAATGAAACTCCTAAAACAATTCACAGAATTCCAGAAGGGTTTGGGTTGAAGGGGCCTTAAAGATCATTTTGTCCTACCCCCTGCCATGGGCAGGGACACCTTCCACTAGCCCAGGTTGCCCCAAGCCCTGTCCAATCCGGCCTTGGACACTTCCAGGGATGGGGCAGCCACAGCTTCTCTGGGCAACCTGTGCCAGGGCCTCACCACATCAGCCAAAACCAAGGAGGTGTTTCAAGTCTCTAGTTTGGGCCTGTGATCAAACTCAGGACTGTGGAACCAGACAAACACCCAAGTGACTTCTCCCCAGAGAAAGGGGCATTTCACAGCACTGTATAAAACAGAACCAAGGGAAGGAATTAGGGGGGGAATAATCTCAAGTGTTGGCAGCAAAGCTGACCGAGGACCATCTCCCGGAAGACACATTTTAGTTAAGTGTGACTCTACCAACTCCAAAATTAATCTGTTTCTTGTGACGGGCAGATTAATGGCATTAAACCTCCAGCATTCATGGGAAGTGGCAGAAATAGAGGTTGGTTTGTGATGCCTTAAAAATCTATATTATGTAAGGTTTTAGTAGAGCTCATTATTACTTTTAGCTCGCTAAGTACCTTCGTACAAGATTTCTGAAAACGCTGTTTAACGTTCCTTGTGAAGAATTTCAAGATTTTAGCAAGGTGAAGAGCTACTCATCTGTAGAAATGTACTAAAAAAGACACATAACAGAGTCCCACTACTTTATATAAGTAGTCAAAGCTACCCAGAGGCCTTGAATCCATTGCAGGGAGGACAGAGATGACGAGGAAGACCAAGAGGAAGATGAAGGAGTGGTCATTTCAGGACCACTGACTCAAATTCGGGAGGTGTGTCAGGGGTGGGGCAAAGGTGGTATTGTAGGAGATTTGGGAAGTGGGTGTAACAGATGATGTAATGTCTAGATATTACAGTATAAAAACTGCAGAACCTCTGTAATTCCCTACTTTGGGAATGATTCCTGAGCACCCAGCCTGCTGTAAATAAATGAGTGTTTTTTGTTTCTAATACTCAGAAGAGTTTCAGGGAGTTATTTTCTGGTGTTCAGGCATCATTTGTCACAGCAGCAGCTCCCAGCCTTGGAGCTGGGAACCATTTAGAGGTTCCCTTTCTCTGTCTCAGCAGAAGTCACCACTAATTGTGCTCATCCCATCAGAGCCTTAGCCAAGGGTGCAGTGCTGTGGGGACAGGACCAGCCCCTGTGATTCACTCACTTTTTGGCTGATTTTCCGTATCGCTTTCATTCCCACTGGTTTCACCTGAAACACACATAGTTTTCACTTATTAGCCATGCAGAAGGAAGATGGGCAACACCCAGTGTTGGGAAAGAGAGACAACTCGAGACTCATCAGATCAACATCCCTCAGGGCTGCCCACCAAAGCACCAGCAAAGGGCAGCTGGTGCTGGCAAATGTGTTACAACAGTGAATTTCAAAAAGCAGAGCTGATATCAAGCCACTGTTGTCAGTAAATGACCTGAAGGTCAGCTGAACACAGGCAAAGAGCAGAAACCAGGGGCTTATTTGACACTGCTATAAAACTTTGCAGAGCTGCTGGACAGAATGTACTATAAATAAAGACCACACTACGGCTACAAAATCAGAACAACACAGGAATATCACTTTAGAGGCACAAAAGCAGTGAGTGGAGTAGTCAGAGGTTGTTCGTGTGCCAAGTGGTTTTCTGAGGAATTTTTGGCTTTACTCTGCTCCTTTGAAAAAGCATTTTTATCCAGTAGCTCAGCTCTTCAGGCTCAGAAACTTCCACTTGTGACAGTGTTAAACTTGGGTTAGGCAAGTGTTGCCAATCCTAGTGATGCTGAAAGCTCAATTCCAGCCACAAGACGTGGGGTTTAGCACTGCTGTGTCAGCCCAGCATGGGGTGGTGGTGCCAGGCCAGGGTGTACAGGAATTGTGCCACTCAAGAGGTTTTATAGCACAGACAGTGGTGCTGGAGACCACAATACCTTTCACTGGAGGTGCTTCTCTCCCAGCAGGACTGAGCAGCTTCACCTTCTTCTTTCCACGCTTGGAATCAAAGATCTCCTGGATTTTCAGTACCAGCTGAAATCCAAAGCAGAAGCAGAGGTTAATGTGAGGGTCCAGAAAAGGTGTCAACCAGATGGAGCCCAACAGCCCTAATCCAGCACCACAACACTTGGGAAAAGCTGCCCAAATCCTGGCAGGAACCCTGGCTCAGAGGCTGGAGCACTTCTGGCCCAGCTCACTGCAGAATAAATGAGCACAGATTTCTGCTGCAGCAGAGGGGTTCCTGTGAGCACAACCCAAAGCTGACACCAAACTGTGCAACATTCTGGAAGCTGTCACACTTCCTTTACCAAACAGCAGAAGTGACAAACTGTCTGGCATCACATCTCCATTTTCTATTAAAAGCCAACTGCAAAGGCACTTACAAGAGCATCTTAAAAACCCTCCACCACAGAGGACTCGGAATTCCACACACTCTCCAGCATCCCAATTCTTTCCAAGCCCAGAGAGAGCAGGGCTCTCTCACTGTACCTTGGAGCCTCTTTTTTGGGGTTGTTTTTTAAGTTTGCTGCTGCATTTGGATGTCAGCTCAAAGAAGTTTCCCAAAGCACGAGTCAGGCACAGAACAAGGCTGCTCCAAGCACAGTCCTTGTTCCAAGGCAGTTTGTTAAATGACAGGATTGGAGCAACCTGGTCTAGTGGAAAGTCTCTGCTCGTGGCAGGGGGTGGAATGAGATGAGCTTTTGGAGCCTTTCCACCCAAACCATTCTGGGATTCTGTGATTTTTGCATGGGTGAAGACAGAGAGTGGGACATAATAATGGGTTTGTGCTGCAGGGACACCACAGACCTGATCCACTGGAAGAAAAAGGTTGGAAAAAAACCACAGCCCAACGCAGACTAAGCTACAGCCAAGAAAGAAGGGTCAGCATTTAGACACTTGGAGCTGACTCTGTTAATCTTCCTCTACTGGTCACAGCACCCCTAAAACCAGAGTCCTGACAAGTTTTGTGACCCTGTCCCAGGCTGCCCTGGACCTGCCCCTCACCTGCCAGGAATGCAGTGCCACAGGGGCTCCCTGGCTCCCAACATCAAAGGCGGCTCTTGCTTCATGTGAAGAAGGATTTTCACTGGGTGCAGGGAGCAGGTCAAGTTCATTCTTGTCTCAAGTTAAGAATTCGTTAAACTGAATGTAGGAGGGTGGGGCCCAGCCATTTGTCACCACAAATACTACATAAAAAGGAAGATATTCGAGAGAACCTGTTTTTCAGCTCAAGCCTTCATCCCCAGCGCAGCAAACCAGGCTTAAGCTCTTCTTTTCCAGTCGATTTCTCCCCATTTTCTGCCTCAGCCAGCCCTCCCAGCACAAGGAGGCAGCAAGGAACAAAGAGCCCACAGCACAAAGCAGTGCTTCTCCTGCCAAATCTGCCTTCTTTCCCCTTTCATCCAGCCTTACCTAGAGAATTTCCATTTCTGTTCTGATTTTTGTGCAGCTGAGTCACCAGTACAAGACCCTGGGTGTGTTTAGGGCAACCATATGTTTCTCAAGCAAAAAGTAAGTTTTTCTCTATTTAGACTCCAGTCCTTTTCTCAATCTCTCAAGCAATCTTGGCTCAATTCCTCAGGAGCAAAGAGAATCAAATGCTCTTCCTGCATGTGAATTGTTACCAGATTTTTGGAATAGGTTTGCTTCTGGAGAATGTTTTATTTTCCCTCTCCAAATGAAAGATACTCTCCATCACAGCATTTTAGTAATCTTGCCATCTCCTTCCTGATTTTCCAGACCTACAGTTTGTTTAGAAGCACAGACAGGAGTTACTTGATACTTTAAAGGTTTGAAAAGGCTTTTGCAGCTCTCCAACTCTACCTCACAGTCCTGGGCAATCTGAGCAAAGACATGTGATTTTCACAAGAAAAAAAGATCTGCAGAAGTGAAATGATTTTACCATGGCAAAATTAAGTTCCTTGCCACTACCACAAGTGGGATTTGAGTCCCATGCACAAAGTGCCACCACAGTGGAAGCTGCAGTTCTCCTTCTACAGCACATGCTGCATTTTATCACTGAGGGACACAAGCTGGTAACCAATCCAAGCATCTACAAAGGTTCCCAAGGCATCAAATGAGAATTACAACAGTCCTCTATGTGAAGGTGGATTTAAAGCCTTTCTCAGTCCTCTGGCCTTTGCAGCCAGGCAGGAGGGAGAGGCCAGAGGGGACAACTGTATGAAGGCTTTGTGAAATGCACTTATCCCTCCTTGCTCCTCTTCACCTTTAGACCATGGAACAGCTGTTCTTGATGCCAAGTCAAGACCTCCAAGCCAACATGCCAAGGAACCAAGGGCCCAGCTTCCCAGAGCCATCCAATAACTCGGGGCCTGCAGTGAGAACTTAAGGATGAGTCTGAGCAGTCACTGGGAGCAGGGAACATGCACACACCATGGTACAGGACTGCCCCTTCAGCTCCCAGAGAGCACAAAACCAGCATCCTTACTCTCCATGGAAACACTGGGAACAAGGCTTAGATGACAAAGCAGGAGGAAGAGCCTGTAGTCACACACAGCCCTGATTTCCAGGTCAACACTGAGTACTCTGTCTGTCGATTCTTGGCCAACAAATCCACCACTGTCCCAGCTAGAACCGGCCCTCTGACCCCCAAACACCTGCCCTGCCACTTGGAGAGGGAATGGGATGAGCAGAGTCACTGGTCCACACACACAGCAGCACCCAGCAGCACCCACCTGCCAGGCAAACAGCTCTGTGACCACTCACAAAGCGCTTACAACGCAGCAGGAGTTTGAAATGCCACACAAGAACAACATTTCACACTTAAATCTCACCCAGGGCAAGTTCTTTCTCCTGCTGGCAGCCTCCACTGCTCGGAACAGCTTCCACTCGGACAGTGTGACGGGCAGAGAGGTGTCCTTCACCACCCTCCCTTGGAAACTTGGCTGGGAGGGCTTCAGCTCAAGAGACTTGCGGCTGAGGAAGGGAGGTTTTGGGGGAGGCTGGAAAACAGAGTCAGAAGAGATGGTAAAGCAGGAGATCAAGCTTAGGTCCAAGGTCAGAGTCAAAGGAGTCAGATTACAGGTGGCAAATCTGCTCTACCAAACCCTGCACCCCACCCCACCCACTGAAGGATCTCACCAACACTCTCTTGCTCCTGTTCTTTTGCTCTCTGGCAGCTTCATCAACTGCCCCTGCCATGCCTGTTCATTATTTACATTACATATCATTTACATTAATAACAAACAACAAAAAATAAGGAAAACCAATGACTGGCAGTGGAGAATGTGGGGCTGGGGGTGAGCACAAAGTAGTGACCTTGTGAGGATGACTCTGCAAACATCTGACCATTTAATGCCCCCACCCTACCTTGGGAGCCCTGCTGATGCTCCGGGGAGGGGGCAGCTTCCAGACAGATGGGACCTTCCAGAGGGGTAAGGGCAGTGCTCCAATATCTTCATAAGGGTTCTCTTTTGCAGGACCTGGAAGAAACATCGGATGGGGGATTTATGAAAGGAGATAAAGCCATGTATTCCTGCAAGGAATATTAGCAGGGAAAGTGTGCAGTTATGAGCCAAGCTTTAACAGGTCTGAGAGACCTGTTTTAAGATGGGTTCCCACCACTCAAATATCCTTCTAACCCACTGCCATCAACTTGGCAGACTGTACATGGACACAGCAGAACAAAACACTTCCACCCCTACAGAGAAAGCAGCTCTATTGCAAAGCAGCTAATTTGGCAGTGTTCACACTGATCTCTGGGCAGCACTCGAGCAAAGCATCCAAAGAGCTAATAAAGACATCAGTTTAGCACAGACCAACCCCAGTGACCTTCCAGGACACCTGAAATCAGGCTCTTCACATGCAGATAGCTACTAACACCAACAAAGAACCCCAGATGGGGAAGGACTTAAAAAGTCACAGAGCTGGAAAGGGCTGGAAAGGATCCTCATCCTCATCCTCACTCCTCCCTCCCCAGCAAAACTGCAACCCTTAAATAAAGTGAGGGCATCCCCCAGAAGCACAGGCACATACAGATGATGTCCTCGTAGATGTTGTCTTCTGACTGTGCGTAGACCAGCCTGGATCCTGTGGTGCCATTTGTCTCCTCCCGAGGTCTGTGGGAGCTGCTGGCTGCCCTCCTGCTGCGGAAGCCCTGGATGTCCTCAAACTCAAAGGATTTCCTGGAGGGAAACCAGTGTAACTTCTCCTAAAGGCACCTGCCTGTAGCAGTGAGTTGCTGTCTCCAGTCCACACATGGTATGGTCCCTCCTTGGGGCCACCCAGCACACGGATGCCCCACTCTGGACTCTGATTTCCAAGTGTTGAGGTTTAACCCCTCAGCCCCACGCAGCCACTCGCTCCCACCCACGGGATGGGGCAGAGAATCAGAGGGTAAAAGTGGGAAAACACATGCATGGGTCGAGATAAAGACAGTTTAAAAGGTAAAGCAAAAGCTGCACATGCAAGCAAAGCAAAAGAAGGGATTCATTCCCTATTTTCCATGGCAGGGAGGTGTTTGGTACCTCCAGGAGAGCAGGGCTCCATCACATACAACAGTGACATCACTCCAAATGTCTCCCCCTTTCCTCCTTCTTTCCCTAATTTTTATTGCTGAGCACAACATCACACGGTCTGGAATATCCCTTGGGTCACTTGGGGTCAGCTTGTCCCTGCTGTGTCCCCTCCCAACTCTGGGTAAGCACAGCTCAGCAGTGACTGACACTGCTGTGTTATCAGTATTTTCATCACAAACCCAAAACACAGCACCACACAAGCTGCTAGGAAGAAAATTAACTCCGTCCCAGCCCAAACCAGCACATCAAGTGAGTCCTACTCACTTACTCTGGAAGGTTTCTAAGTTAAAACTGAAGCTGGAGGCTCCATGGCCAAGCAGGGTCCAAGTGAGTCCCATCCTGTCAGAGGCAAGAACCCAAAACACGTTTTGCAGACTTGCAGCAGCGCTCAGAATCAGGGCACTGCTTTCTACTGGACCTCTCCTACTCATGCTCAGGGTGCTCATGCATTTGTGAGCTGGCATTTCAAAATTATGGCACAGAGGTCACAAAGGAGCTGGCAGGGATTCAGCCCAGAAAACTTGGGTTGTTGCCACACACTTTGCCACTGTGAAAGGTTTCAGGACCTCGAGCCTCTTCCCTGATGGTCACGTGCACACCCCTCTAGCACAGCTGCCCCAATTCTGCAAGCAGAACTAGCATCAAGCTACCTCAGAGGTTTTTTACACACAGGAAAGAGGGAAAAACAGCCAAACTTATTGCAACAGGGGAACCCACGCTCTTCAACTTTAAGCAGCAAGAGAACCCTTCACTCCCAGGAAAGCCAAATACTCAGCAGCCACAGTGCCCCAGCAGAAAGCCAGTCTGCAATCCACAAATTGCAGCTGAGGGCAAGCTCAGGGCAGAGCAGCAGGCAGGGAGCAGGCAGGTGTCTCCCTGGGGCCAGCATATCGTCACTCCACTCTGTTCTAAGGTGTGGGGCTGACACCTGTTTGGAGCCTGTAGCCTTCTTTGCAAGATTATCAGCAGCAAAAGCAGTGCACACACAATGCTGGAAAGGGGATACTTTCATCCAGGAATATCCTCTCCCCTTCAGCAGAGGCATCAGCAGTAGTAGCACCTCCACAAGGGTATCGTGGCAAGCAAGCTGCTTAAACCCATCGAGAAACTGAGGTAAGGAAACACGTTTCAGACATGAGAGATGAATTATGTACCTCTGGGCTCTCCCTCTGATCCTCCTGCTGTCCGTTCTCTTCTCAGGATTGTTGGAGGATGACACCAGGTCCCTTCCACACTGCTTTTGCAGGGGAACTTCCCTGGTAGCACTGGAATCTCTACAACCACCAGCACCCTTTTCTGCCAGGTAGCGGAAAGTCCTACAGGGTTTGGGTGGTGGGACAGGAGCTGGCTCCTCCTCTTGCCCCTCAACCTCAGAGTAAATGTTTTTCAAGCTCCTCTCTGCCCCGCAGAGAGAGTCCACTCCTTTGATTCTCAGTTCTTTTTCCGTGGAGCCAGAGCCCCCTCGCTTCCTCTGAAGGTCCAGGGGAACAGGAGGGGCTTTGCCAGGCAGAGGGGGATCTGCTCTCCTCCACAGAGCTTGTGAGGTATAGAAGTTCCCTGGGGGCAGTGTCACCCCTGGGTCCAGGAAGCCTGTTTGCCCCTGTCCTTTCCCCTTGGCTTGGGAAGCTGGGCCATCACAGCCACCAGTCTGCAAGCAGGTCCGTGCACCTTCCCTGAAGTCCAACCCCAGGCTCTTTGGATCTTTGGACCTGCCCTTCTCTGTGTGCTCTGGCTTCACGTTGGATACAGCATTGCAGCTGGGATCATACTTCACCCCAAAGTCCTTTGGCTGCTGCCTCTCCTTGCCGGGGCAGCCCCGTGTCCTCCCCTCCCACTGGGAGATCTTCTGCTTGATGTTGCGGCAGTGGCTGCGGGAGAGGGTCTGCACGGCCGAGCGGGAGAAGGTGCCGTCCACAGAGCTCGCTGGGTGCATGGCAGGTGCCACTGTGCTCACAAACACCCCATCTCCAGCCTTGGCCAGGTCCTGCTGTGTCCTGCTCACACCCAGCGGTGTGGGAGAGCCCCCGGGCGTCAGCGCTGCCTCCTCGCGCGACCTGGGGACAAAAGGGAGACAGGAACCATCAGCTGCGCTCCAGCCATGAACTTCAGAACTTCCAGCCCCCCCTGAACTTCAGAACTTCCAGCCCCCATGAACTTCAGAACTTCCAGCTGCTCCCTGGCAGTTGCTGAAGAACATTCCAACCCAAATCACATGCTCAGGACGGGCTTCCAGGGCGCGCTCCCCACAAAGCCTGTTTGTGCAGCGCACATTTGGGAGGGTTAATGAAAGGAAGTTGAGGCCTCACCGGCTAAAAAAACAAACAAAACACCACAACAGGAACAAAACACAGTTAGGGATCCCAAGGGTCCAAACCCAAGGAAATTATTTCATGGAAGAGGAACACAGCAGCGTGGATCTGAGCCAGCCCCTCTGCTTGGACCAGCACAGCCCAGGCAGTTCCTCCTGATGCTCTGCACTGCTCAGAGCACCTCAGGCAGCACAGAGCCAAACCCCTGCAGCACTGTGAGCTCTCCACTCAGCAGAGACACAGCAGGACATGAAACACCACCTCTCTAGAAAGGGAACCACATCTACTTCTCCAGAGAGGCAGCAGCAGCAGGACACTGCAGCTTCACACAGGACGAGAACAGCTGTGATGGCTGGAGAAGAGCCCGACTCTGGAGGAGTGCACCCTCCTCCCAGAACTGCTCTCCTGCTGCACAACACAAGTAAAAACCTGCCTGATGTTCTGTTTGTCAACACCTGACCTACATTTGCCGACAGAGAGACGGGAGGGCAGTGGTGCCCAGCCTGTGGTTTGCAGCCAGGAAAGTTTTAACAAGCAGAAGAAATTGGTGAGTTCTCATGCTCAGGAGAAAAATCGCCCTGTGTTAAGATCAGCAGAGGAGAAGACACTCTAAAGGAACACTGTGGCTTCTTCTACCCAAGCAGAGCCTGCACAAACAGGAGCTGTGATGTTTGAGACTATCCCAGCGTATAATCCAGAGGATACAGCAGACATCCTCCAGATATTCCAGCAAGGACGGCAGGTGAAACCACCAGGGAGAACTGCGGTGGCTGTACAGACCCAGCACCTACAGGCCCAGGATGGCCTCAGCACAGACATTTCACGTGTGGATCCTCAGCCTCAGAGCCCTTTGGCTCTACCTGTAGCTCACAAGGCATTCCCAATATCCTCAGATATGCCAGCACAGTTGAAAACTCATCCTGGACAGAAGATAGCAGCCCTCAGGCTCTAACAAGCTCTGTTCCTCCCTTTCTCTGGGCAATTATCCCATCTCAGAAGTTCCAGCCCTCCAGGTCTATTTAACATTCCCCATTTGTGTTAGGAGACAAGCTCAGCAGAGCTGGGCTCAGGCCAGGGCAGCAAGCCTGGCCACTCTGGTTTTGGTAACATTCCCCTGGCACCAAGAAGTCTCACTGCAAAAGGCAGAACAAGCAGCAAGCAGTGCCCATTCCACACATGCACAAAAACAGAGGATCTCTGCAGAAAGCAATCCAGAGTCACTCCAGGTGGGAACAGGGGCTAAAGTCACACCAGACCTGTACTCAGGTTCCACCTGACAGACCCAGCCAGCTCCCACTGCCACACACATGTCCTTCAAAGCTGCTGTTTCAACACTCAGCCTGCACTGACTCACCAGAGCCTGTAGGAGTGGGCAGAGCCAAGGATGGGCAGCAAACCAGGCTGGGAGACAGAGGAGCTTAAACCTGCCTGACAAGGATGCCCCACGCACCAGGCTGGGTGTGGAGAGTCCCCACCACAGCACAGACCCGCATCCTTCCCACTGCTGGCACCACACCTCAGATTCCAGGCTCCAGTGCTGTCCCTGGCACTGCTGACCCGCTTGGCTGAGGCATTTGTGGTGCAATTAAAAGCAAAACACCAGCCTTGGTACATCTACTCGACATCACCAGTGAGACAGCTCACTGGTGAAGGACATCCCCAAGCAGTTCAGGGATGGTTTGGGCACACATGGCACCAAGCCTTGGCTCTCTGCTGCCCTGTCACCCTCCCCCAAAGCAGCACTGCTCGCTGTGGGAAGCAGCTCCCACAGTGTGGTTCCCGCAGTCTGGCATTGCTCACCACACTGTCCCAGACAGCTGCCAGTAACTCTCCCACTCAGCAGTGAGCAGGATAAACTTGGACAATCTGGGTAAGCACAGAGCTGGGGATATTTGCTCCATCATCAGCATTCCAGCCTGCCCTCAATGCTTCCGTAGCCAGGCCGCTGTGAGACCCCTTCCTGCAGGGCAGAGAGGGGCCCCTGCCCTCTCCTATAAATAGGCATTGTTGCCAAAACATCCTGAGCCAGAGCAGAGCCATCCTTCCTCCATCCCTGTCTGCACAGCCCTGATTAGCAGACAGGAAAGCAGCTTTCCCTTTTCCTGTGCCACTGCAATTACTCTGCAGCAGCGGCGCTCCAGGATGCTCCCGAGGACTGGAGGCACAGGCGAAGAAGGAAAGGCTCTGTCGGGGTCAGCCAGGTGAGGAGAGGGGTGAAACAGCCTCCTGAGCCAGTGCAGCTTCACACCAGGCTCCTTCACTGCCCTCCAGGTCTTCAAACACGGGATTGCTGGATGCAGAAATAGCACTGGGAGAGGCCGTGAAGGACCCTACAGTGCAGAGCAACAGGTTTATCCACAGGACTAAGCACTTCCAGACCAGAATTCATGGAGCATGGGCAGCCCATGCCCTCAGCAAGCCCACAGGCTGCACCAACAGCTCCCTTGTTTCCCAAGGGAATATTGAGAGGGAATTCCTCTCAGAATCCTCCAGCTGGCAGCTCCTCCGGGAGCAGCCTGGCAAAACATCTGCATGGAATCACAGAACATGCTGAGTTGGAAGGGACCCACAAGGATCATTGAGGGCAGCTCCTGGCCCTGCACAGGACACCCCAAAATCCCACCCTGTGCCTGAGAGTGTCATCCAGCTCTGGCAGCCTCGGGGCCGTGACCACTGCCCTGGGGAGCCTGTTCAGTGCCCCACCACCCTCTGGGGGAAGAACCTTTTCCTGCTATCCAGCATCCACGAGGACAAATCACTGCACAGAGCAGGCTGAGTAGCCCTGCACAGCTTTCCAGCTGGGTCCATCCCTGCTGTGCCCAAGCAGGGCAGCTCTGCCAGCCTGCCCCGTGTCCTTCCTCCCATGACTCACGTTGGTGAGGGTGCAACAAAAACTGCCTGTGCTGCAGCTTCCTCAGCCAGACAGACACATTCCTGCTTCCTCATATCGAGCCATGGCCCAAGTCAGCCCAGTGCTCCTGCCCTCTCCCACTGCCCACATCTCTGCTTCCACAACAGGGTCACCTTCCACTAGACCAGGTTGCTCCAAGCCCCATCCAAGCTGGCCTTGAACATCTGCAGAACAGGACCCACACTGAGTTTATTCCCTCTCCTTCACCATAAACCTACCACATAATGTTACTTCCCCAGCCCGTGCAGCTCCACACACCAGCTGGAGAAGTACTGTTACTGAGAAGGTGAAGCAATAAGCTTCACTCCCCTGAAAAGCCAAAAAGTTTTGAGTGCAAAGCAAAGATCTTTCCAAGGCACATCACTGATCTCAGAACTACCAGATACAGCCAGACACACACAGCTCCTGGCTCATCTTAAACACAGACAGTAGAGCACAAGCTCAAAGCTTCTCCCCTGCTCAGTGCTCTGCCAGACTGAACTGCCTTTTCCAAAATAACCATAATAAGGGGGAGAGGAATTCAGCCCTTCACCTGCCCAGGCTTGCAAGGCACTGGCTGGTATCAAGAACCAGGCATTTAATCTCTTGTGAGCTTGGCCAAGGGTAGAGACTGATCCTTGGAGAAGAAAGAGCACACTGGGGTGGTGGGATCCAAGCAAAGTCACCCCCAGATGCAGCCCAGGACAGGCTAAAACAGCTCAGGGACATAGAACTGGCAGAGACCACCTGGGTCAGGCAGCCAGCACTCGTATCAGGCACGACACACATCATTCCCATCACAAACTAACCAGATTTGTGATGCTTCTCTCCTGAGATCTCCTCCCAGACTCCTTCAGTGGCTCTCATGTGCTTCCCAGTATTTCCAGAGAAGCCAAATTCATCATCCTTACTGCATCAGGACTTTACAGCAGGTCGGTGTAGTCAAGAATACTGAATTATTTCACTGAAAGCAGCAGTTTGGGGGAAAATGCTATAATTTCTAGACTAAGTGTCACACATTTCTCCCTAACTGCCTCTCTGATCCCAGCTGCATGAAGACAGCTTCCAAGCCTTTATCCAAAGGAGAAGAATGAGGCACGTTCACAGCACATGACAGGTAGCCCTGACTCTTTTTCCAGTCCTGAATGCCAGAGAGCACATTACACATTTTCCATGCAAAGTCTCAAGACAATTCCGTTTCCTGAAATCACATTCTCACGGAGAGAAAGCTGCCAGTGCTTTTCAAGAGTAAAATACTGCCTAGTGCTGAGGTCAAGCCCACCCACTGCAGGTGCTGCTGGAACCCCACAGCCCCCTGCCCACGCCAGCAGCTGAACAAAGGCACTGACACAGCTCCTTACCTTGTCCTGCTCCACAAAGGGCACAGGAACACACAAATCACCGACTCGGCGAGTCCGTGCAGCTCTGAAGCAATTTCCTTTTATGAGAGCTGTGCAGTCCCAAACCACCCAAGAGACCTGCTTGTCACCAAGCCTGCTGTGTTAGTAGCCAAATAAAAGACAGTTTCTGTTCTTCTGCAGTCTAGGGAAGCTGCCAGCTCATTCCTGGAGGGATGAGGGCACTTCCAGCACCGCAGGGACCCCTTCCAGAGCTCCCAGCTGCTCCCATTCTGTTCAGCTCCAGAACAAACATGAAGCTCCTCTGAGCAACTCTGCCATGCTGATGCCTGACAGACATGGGCAGTACCAAAGCAGCAGATTTTATATCAAAATAAGTAACTCTTCAGGAATGCAGTGTGCTTAGTCATTTCCATCTTGATACAAAGCAACTCTAACCACGAGGTATTAACTCGTTCCATGCTGCTGCATCTCACACTGAGGAACAGTTCTGCCTCATTAGATCCACGGCCACGTAGAGCACAGCCCCTGGACACAGAAAGCATGATGCTAATCCTAATTACACCGTAAAAAGATATTAAGTCTGACCTCTGCCATGGGGTCTAAGTCTTTTGTACTGATAAGAAAGATATATCTGGATCTTTCAACTTACAATCTTTTTCTAAAGCAAGTTTTTACCCATGCTAAAAGAAAAACAAAAAAAATCCCAAAACCAGAACCCTTTAAACATGTAAGCCCTGAAGGCTTTTATACCAGAGGACACAGAACCCACACTGTACTATTTTTACAGTCGTGGGGTTTGAACCTGACTCACAGTATCTGAATGCCCAGGGCAGCAATACTGACAACAGCAGTTGACTCAGCCCCTACACCACGGGCTGGCTCCCATCCCAGGAATGCTGCAGCTGCACACAAGGACTAAGACCCAAGGTGGGCACAGAGTTAAAAATCAAACACAATTTATCCTGGAGCCATTCCTTAGTGCCACCACCAGAGGTGAGATTCCAGCTTCCCCCAGGGCTGACATCACCATAAAGCCACGACCACCTTTGTGGTCCACAGAGCCCCCGTGGATTTACATGGGCCCCCCCAGACAGGCTGTGTGGGGCCACCACAACCACCCATTCCTTTGGGAAAGTCTCAGCAGCACCGAGGCAGCTGCCCCAGGAGGCTCAGAGGGTGCAGAGCAAGGTAACACCATAAAACCTCTCAGACATCATCTAGATAACGTGTTCCAGAGCTGCAGAGAATGAGTCACATCCACACTGGAAGACTGAGATAAGAACTTTGCCAGGCAGCAATGGGCAGCACTAGGACTCAGCTCTCCAGGTCAGAGCAGAAACCACAGCCACCACTGCCCAAATACACATTTCCAGGGGCTGCTTATCCTGCAACTGCTCTTCTGCTTCTCTTCCATCACTTGCTGATACAAGTCACGGCTGTGAAAGAATTGCTCCCACCACTGCCTGGGCTCTGCCACACTCTATCAGCCCGGTGCCCTCTCAGACAGGCTGTGTTCAGCCACGGCAACTGGAACAGAGGGAGCAGTGAACTGGGAGAGGCAAGGGGAGACTGGTCCAGCGTGCCAGCCCACACCCTGAGCCCAAGGACTCTGCAACCACTCGGGCCTGAGCACCTCAGTGCAGCACAGCACAAACACATAGTGCCACCGCAAAAAATCACACAGCGGTGCGTTCTTTGCCCTAAATAAACTCAGTGCAGAATCACAGCGTGGTCGAGGTGGAAGAGACCCAGGCTGGAGCACCGACAGCAGGGTGTCTCCAGGACGGCTTTTGGATATCCCAGAGGACGGGAATACGCTGCAGGATCCCTGGGGAGCCTCACCCCCATAGTGAATATGTGTTTCCTGGGGTTCAGAGGTGTTTCCCGGGGTTCACCTCCCGCGTGTCAGGCTGAGCCCATCCCCGGACACCACCGGCAGGAGCCTGGATGGATCCCCCGGCACCCTCCCTGCACGTAGGGACGAGACAAGCCCCCCGGGCTCCCCTTCCCAGGCCGAGGGGGTGGCTCTCCCCCAGGACAGCCGGTGGCTGGATCTGTCACCTGCTCCCTCCCGCCCGTTCGCCCGCTGCCCAGGGCGAAGATGCTGCACCGGCCGCTCGCCGCCTGCCCCGGGCCGGGACACGGGGACCCCTCGGGGCCGGCAGCCGCGAGCCCGGCAGTGACTGCGGGAAGCCCCGAACTCCCCCGGTCCCGCAGCCCCCGCCCGTTCCCGCCCGCGCCCCCCGCCCGTCTCACCGCGGCCTCGGCCCGCTCCGCCACCGCTCCCGCACGGCGCGCCCGCCGCGCACGGAGCCGCCGCCCATTGGCTGGAGTACCCGTCACTCATGTGAAAATCCCGCCCACGGGTGCACGCAGCCGTCTACCATTGGCTGGCGCGGCCGTCACTCACGCAGTAACCCCGCCCTATATCGCAGAGACCTCTCCCCGTCCCGCTCCCGCAGGACGCGCCCGACGCTCACGGAGCCGCCGTCCATTGGCTGGAGTAGCTGTCACTCAGTGGAGACCTCGCTCTCATCCCGCCCCCACGATGACGACGCCGTCTCCCATTGGTTGGCGCGGCCGTCACTCAACCATTGGCCCCGCCCTCCCCTCTCCTCTGAGGGTGATCGGAGCCGCTTCTCAGACCGGGTTTTACTGCGCGGCCGCCCCGGTGCCCTCAGAGTCCGGCACAGCCCCGACCCCGCGCTCCCACCCCCTGCCTATTCGTTCTTCATCCCCTCGGCGATGAGGTTGAGCTCGTAGCACCAGGTCTCGTAGCGATAGGCCACGCGGATCTGGGCCACGTTCGTCTTCCGGATGTCGTTGCCTTCGGGCCCCTCTTCCCGGTAGTTTTCGCCCAGGAATTTGACTTTCTCCTGCCAGGGGAATAGACAGGGGTGCCGAGCTCAGAATTCCTTGTTCGGAAAGGCTGAGGAGAAGCCCTGAGCCCACGGACGGCGCTGGTCCCAGGGATCACCGTGGGCCAGGGACATTTTCTTAAGAAGTTACGTTCATTGATGTTTGATCTTTATGTACGTTCATGCCTAATCAGTAAGAAGGGGGATTTAATCCTGTGAAACAGCAGCCAACAAGCTCTGAAGTGATGTCCAGGTGTTAGAAAAATTACGTGTGGGTAGAATTGCCTTGTTAAGGTTTAGGGCTGGGCGTGCTTCGAGCATCCCAGACCTACGGGGAGGTTAAAGACTGGAGAGAAGGATGTACCAGTGATAGTGGACACGAGGAATGCAGGATTTGTGGGCTACAAGGACATTCGGGAAAAACTCCAAGGTAAGGAAGAAACTAATAAAGCCAACTCAGCAATTGTGCTGAAATCAGCTCCAGTTGGGTAAAAGATCATTCTGGCAGGGGCAGATCACAACCAGTGACTCACAGACCATCAACCCTAAAGAAGAGGAAGACTGAGCATGGGACTAATTAGCATGAGAAGTGAGAGAATCATTAGCCTATAGAAGCTAATTAATAAGGTAACTATGTAACTTGTAACCAATGAACGCTAATTCCTTTGTTTGCTGAAATGTATAAAAAGTTTTGATAGCTGGTGTGCTGGATTTGTGGAATCCCACCGAGCACCCAGGGTTGTGCAGCTCTGAAATAAATAATAAATAGTAACGAATCCCAGTTTTCGTGGACAGCACCCACCTCGTGGGACAGGCCACACTGCAGGACGCTGTTCCTGGCGATCTCACACATGTCACAGGTGCTGAGTTTGAAGACCTGGGCGGCGATGGCGTATTCCTCCATGAGGGGCTCCTGCAGCACAGGCGGGATTAGGGCCCAGCAGCTCTGCAGGGGCTCTCCCACAGCTCACAGAACCACTGAATCACTGGGCTTGGAAAAGATCTCCCAGATCAAGTCCAACCTTCAACCCCCATTGCCCACTAAATATCACAAAGTGCCACGTCTACTTGTTGTTTAAACACTTCCAGGGATGGTGACTCCACCCCTGCCAGCCCATTCCAATGTTTAACCACTCTTTCAGTGAAGAAGTTTTTCCTGATGTTCAACCTGAACCACCCCTGGTAGAGGGACAGATGGCCCAGCATATGATGGACCTTTGGCAGGTGCCACTGGCTTCCCAAAAAATCGAGGCCCACACACTCCCAGCCCCACAGTGCCAGCCCCAGCGCTCACACGGTACCTTGGTGAAGTGGAACTGCATGGGGTCATCTGTAGAAAGGGACACCATGAGCCCTTTCTGGTGGAAGTCAAGCAATGGATTCTTGGCATACTCCAGGAAGAGGCTGTTGTTGCTGAGTGGGGACATGGCGATGGGGATTTGGGCGAGGAAGTACAGATACTGCAGCACTGGGCTCTGCAAAGGTGAGCAGAGGTACCGGGTTAGGGATAAAGTTACTGCACCTTGCACCTCTTTGGGGTCACTCCTCACATCAGGCCAGGCCCCAGGCAGGGAATACAGTGCAGAGAATCACAGAATCGTGGAATCAACCGGGTTGGAAAAGATCTCTGAGATCATCAAGCCCAACCCTTGATCCAACACCGCTGTGGTTCCCAGACCGTGGCACTGATGCCGCGTCCAGTCTCATCTTAAAAACCTCCAGGGATGGTGAATCCACCACCTCCCTGGGCAGCCCATTCCAATATCTGATCACTCTCTCTGTAAAAAATTTCTTCCTAATATCCAACCTAAACCTCCCCTGGCAGAGCTTAAGGCCGAGAGCTCACGTGTGCAAGGAAAGAGAGAGGCAAGCCAGCAATCAATCCTTCAGAGTCCACATGGAGCGTGAGAGGACATGGAGCTCAAACCTGTTTGATGTCAGAATGCAGCTGGCTCGATGATAACAGATGTATCCTACAACAGGCCTGTGAGGCTGACCCCTCAAAATCCAACAGGTTTCTCAGCCAGATCCCCAAACATGCCTGGAGAGCCCCAGAGAAGTGACATCTGCCTGAAGCCAGGCTGTGTCAGCGTAAAGCAGAGGCACAACCAGCTGTCAGCTGCATGGAGGCAGCTATGAAGGTGTTCTGTCGCTCTGCCACGCCTGGGCTGCTCGTGACAGACTAACTGCACTTACCTTCTTGAGGTTGAGGCCGTGGGAGATGTTATCTGCTGTCATGAAGGCTGCAAGCAGGTGTGTGATGGCCCCGGCCTCGCCGCAGTGCGGGCGGAACAGGAACGTGTTCATCCCACGCTGCCTGAGCGCAGGGAAGGAGGGCAGGCAGCAGGGTTAGGGGGCTGGACCTGACTTCAGGCCCAGCTCTGCCCCTACCCATGAATCCAGCCTGGCCCAGGAGCACATCACTCATTCTCTTTTCTCCTCTGTGCATGCAATAGATCCCTAATCTCTGCAATCCCTAATTTTCACCCCAGTCCGTCACGCTTCCTACTGAGAAGCTTCTGGATTGCTCTGGGATATGAAGCTCCAAACTACACTGGGGGCAGAGCAAGGTGGCCCCCATTTCTCCCACATCAATAAAGAGCTGAGATAACTCACGAGGCAGCCCCTTGTGCCACCTCATGGTGGCAGATCCGGGCCTCACCTGCGCAGGTTGTTCAGCACCAGGATGTTGCTGTACATGTAGTAGATGTAGTAGGTGTAGGATGGGTTCTTCTCAGAAGTCCAATCCTCTGGCTTTGGGCTTTTGGTGCTGAACATGTGTCCACTGTGCTTGGATTCATCATCCACACTGTCGAAGCCAGTGATCTGCTCGGCAAGGTAACAAGAAAGGTGCATCTCAAGGCTCCCCACCTCACCATGCCCAGCTGGGCTGGCTCACCCTGCCCCCCTGCAGCTCACCAGAACCCACACCCCTGTCCTCCTCAAGAGCAGAGTCCAGCAAGGCTGCAGACCTCCCTCCTCACAACCCCCCAAGCTCTGTCAGTAACCAGGAATAAAGCTCACACCTTCCCCAGGAGGTGAGGATTTCCCTCAGCCCCACAGCAGCCAGCTCAGGGAGTCTGAGCCCTCCCTGCACTTCTGGCCACACACCCGCTTCCAAGAATGTTGCAGAAGGGCCACAAGCCCACTGGTGATATCTTCCACATCAGCCAATAGGCCATTTCTTGTGCACAAACAGGACTGTGAGTTCTCACCCCACCTGACAACACCATCAGGTGACACTCACATGGCGTAGAAAGACACTCAGCTCTTTGTGGGCTTGAGGATTGACAGTTGCCTCAAACACAGGAACAAAGATATTTTCCAGCATTTTCCCGAAGCTGGGCAGGAAATTCTTAGACCTGAACACATCACTGTGGACAGAGACAGGGATTAGCTGCTACCAGTGGGACCACACAGCCCACTGTCCCCACAACCCCCCCAGGTATGAGGTATCTGTAAGGCACAGTGGCCCCTCAGACCCCCAGCACATACTAAATCCTGGGTACTTGGATCATCCACTTCATGTTGGGGGAATAGACCCGGTGGGTGTTGAACCACCCGGCCAGCTTGGCCCACTCCTCCTTTGACCGCCCGTAGATCGAGAGCCGAGGCTCCGTGTGCTGGTACTTGGCATCCTCCAGGTCGGAGCCAACCTCCTGCAAACCGGAGCAGACCGTGGCACAGGGACCCACAGCAGCACCAAAGCTTCACTTCTTCCCCTCCCCTCTCTCCTCACCTTGATGATGGTGGCAAAGTACTCGCCGTTGATGGCGTTCTCTGTCTTCAGGTAGAGATCCCTCAGCTCGCTGGCCCCCACGGGGTTGTACTTGTCGTTGAACTTGTCAAAGCGCTGGAATGTCTGTCGGCCCTGGAAGAGGCAGGATCAGGGTCAAGTCCTGCACTCACACACTCAGGCCAGGTGTGGCAGTAAGCAGGGACTGATCCAAAACACTCAAAATGGGAAAACCAGGAGCTGTGACACCCTGCCACGAATATTAACACACACAATATGTCGTGGGTGCGCAGGGAAGGGAAAAACTGTGCCTATGGAGGAGATGAGAGTGCCTCAAGAGTGATTTTACACTAAATGTCCAACCACTTACAGCATGGACATCCAGGGAATCCACTGTCAGGTCGTAGGGGTGCAGATTGAGCTGCTGGAAGAGCTGTTTCAGGGTGAGCTGTTTGCCCTTGGCGTTGTAGACCACGCGGTCGGCGTCCACGTGGTAGGATTTCTTGATGAAACGCAGCAGATGCTTCTGGTTCATGCAGGCTGCAGCATGGATGTGCGTGTCCACCTGGGAAGCAAGAGGGACAGATCTCCAGCTTCGAGTTGGGATGCTCAGGTACCATCCCAGGGAGGCCCACAAGCCCCTCAGGGGAGCAAGTTGTGTGGGGAGCAGGGCTCAGTGGTGTGAACGTGACGGGCCAAGAGCAGCCCAGCCAGCACATTCCCACTTGTGGGAACAATGCCAGTGGACCTGGACTCTAAAATCCAGTTCCCAGGGAGGGGAAGGCACCAAGACATTTCCTCCTCAGGGTCACCAGGGCTGTAAGCCTTGCCCTTTACCTTCCGGCAGTTGTAGAAGTCCCGGTGCGGGTTGTTCTTCAGCTCCTTCATCTCCTCCATCTCATTGAGCATTTCATGCACTTGGAACTTGGACAAGAGGAACCTGAGTCGCCGGTGAGTGTAGGTCTTACTGGTGAAAGCAAAGGGCAGAACAGTGACTGGGCTTCTCACCCCTCAGCACAGGGCTGCAGCTTTCACCCGAGGTGGAGCAGCTCATGCTGGCCAGCCCTGCTTCCCTCAGGTGCTTCTCCTGCCTCTAT
>NW_016690270.1:1878818-1894928 GCF_001604755.1 Lepidothrix coronata | reverse complement strand
TTCAAAGGAAGGCTGGGCAGGTGGGAGTGTATCTGCAGCCCTGTCTCCAGCCCCTGAATGCTGACTTTGCTTAAGACCCCAATCAAGAGGGCTGACAAGGGCCAAGTACAGCTGGGCAGCCAGGGATGTCATCAGCAGGTTCCTCCCTCCTCCCAGGAAGGGGAGGGGGCTGCCCTGACCTCCCTCTGCCCACTGAGGCAGGACCTGTTGGGTTGTGCACTTACACAGGCCCCTTTGCAATCAGGACCAAGAGGAAGTTCATGTCATCCACAAAGTCCTCGAGGCTGGGGTAGGGCAGGTCCTTTGGCTCGTTTCTCTCAGCTGCTGCCTTGTCGGCATAGACATAAACTACCCCTTCCTTCATCTGGACGTGGTATCCCAGGTCCTCGGGGAGATTCCCAGTTTCAAAGGGATCCTGTCCATCCTTCACTGGCGGGTTGAACACTGGACCAAAAGGAGAATTCCACAATGCACAGGCTGCCAGCCAACAGCCCCCAAACCTGCCATGCTCCCCCAGCCCGGGCAGTGGGCAGGGACACCCCACCAAGAGGAGACCTGGGCAAGCGACTCCCCCGTGGAGCACTTCCACAATCCTTCCCTGCCCATGCTGAGGCCAGAGGGGAAGCCCTTCCAGGATCCTGGGTGTACCTGGGCCAGTGTCACTCGGCCTCCAGGCCTCGCCCTCGATGGCACGCAGGTACTGGGCCGGGGTCTTGGGGAACCTCTGCAGAGAGCGCTGCATGTTCTTCTCCCGGATGCACAGGGCACGGTACAAACCTCTGCAGACAACCTCAAAATCTTCCACTGTCACCTGCAAGGGGGTTGTTGCTGAAGGCAAACACACAACTGGAACTCAGATGTCCGAGAGAGACACCCTGGTGAACCCAGATGGAGAGAGAACAATTTTGGTGTGCTGGTTTAAAAGTAAACTGATGGGAGAAATGAACCCAGCTCAAGAGAGATTACAAGTCAGAGGTACAATTTACTAAAAAAGATTACAATAAATGGAATGATATGGAAAAAAATTGGTTTTAACCCACAAGAACAGATGAATAACCCAGCACCCTGGGACAAGAACAGAACAGTGTTTGTCAGCCCTGTGCTGAGCACCACGTGGGCCCCCTGGGGGCAAAGTAAAAGGAAAGGAAACCTCCATGATGGTCACAGTTCTGTTAAAGTTCTGGTCCTCCTCTGGATCCCAGAAGTGACACCAGAAGTCCCAAAATCCATAGATAATATATGCTCAAGTTCAGGTGGGAATGCCCAGTACCTCCCCCAGGGCGGGGAGCTTAACGATGGGTGATTTAACTCTGTGAGCCATGGGATATTTTTGGAATCTTTGGTGGTCTAGGTGGTTGCAGCTGCCCATTATGCCAGTCCAAGGCGGCCCATTAGCAGGCCCACACCCCTCAGGCTGGGTGTGAAGGTGTTAATGCCTTTCCAGAGGGGAGTTATCTCAGCTGAGTCCTCCGTGTGAAGACAAAAGAACACTCCCTCCGCTGCCTCGAAGGGTTCTTTAACACCCAGCTTGTAGCCTGAAAGTGTCAGTGTGCCCTGGGCAGCTGCTGCCTGCTGCAAACAATCCATCAGTCCATCAGAAATGACAGAGAGGGTGTAGAACACACAGTTTTGGTTATACCCACATAGTGATAAACTGGTCCCAGCCCCTGTAACTGGGACGTCTGGTCACAGCAAGATAAATATCACAGAATCATAGAATGGTTTGGGTTGGAAGGGACCTTAAAGATCATCCAGTTCCACCCCCTGCCATGGGCAGGGACACCTTCCACTAGCCCAGGTTGTTCCAAGCCCCGTCCAACCTGGCCTTGGACACTTGCAGGGATGGGGCAGTCACAGCTTCTCTGGGCAACCTGTGCCAGGGCCTCCCCACCCTCAGGGGGAGGAATTTCTTCCCAATATTCAATCTAAACCTACTCTCTGTTAGTTTGAAGTCATTCCCCCTTGTCCTGTCACTGCATGCTCTTGTGAAAGGTTCCTCTCAAGCTTTCTTGTCATACCATATCATAACCATAACCATAACCATAATCATAACCATAATCATATGATAATCATATCATATCAATCATCCCCTCCCTCCCGCTGCTCTGCCTGGGCAGGGCAAGGAAGGGATGATAGGCAGGGTCCCAGATATGGCAAAGGGAAGCTCCTGGTGCCAGAATCAGTGAATTCCAATGCCACCCCCTCTTACACTCCTCACTGTAATCTGTAGATGGCCCTGAAATGGTCAGGCTGGGGCAAAACACTAAACGCTATTTTTGGAGCCCAGGCTGAAACTGAAGCAGGAACATGAAACACCGACCAGTGACCAGGACAATTTTTGATTTACTGCTCTGACAAGTGTTTTGGGCAATCAGAAGTGGCTCAAAGGAGTGGAGCAGGGTGAGAAAACACCACTACGACAGTCACAGCAGGGGGAATGTGCCTAAACAAGGAGGGATTTTCAGATTCCCCAATTGCTGTTCTACTGTGCAGCTCCAAGCTGAGCTTGGATCCACCAGCACGATCCCAGGGACAGCACAGATGTAACAGGAGGCTGAGGAGAAGAAGGAGGGATTAACATAGGAGGTGATAACAGTCCTGGTCAACTGGTCTAGGTGACCCTGCCTGTGCAGGGGGCTTGGAATGCATGACCTCCCTCAGCCATTCTGGGATTCTGGGATATGCACAGATCCTGCACAGACATAGCTGTGTGCAAGCAGAGAGGATGTGACAGAATGAGCACAGCCTGCTCAGCCATATCCTCCCTGGAGAATCCCATGGGAACCATGGAGCAACCCACAGACTGCTGCCAAGGAATTCAGCTATGGATCCCCCAGGAATGCAGCAGGGTACCACCAGAGGCCTGTGAGGCACAGACTGTTCTGGGAGACACAGTCTGATCTGGGAGGCACAGACTGTCCTGGGAGACACTGCAGCTGGAACAGGCTCCTGTGACACTGGGCACTGCTGAGGGACAGGCAGGGACCAGAGGTGGTGGCCAGCATGGGAGGGGAACAGCCATGGAAGTACCTACCCCAGAGGCATAATCCCCACTGATCTGGACCCTCTGGAAGGTAGGCACAGTCTGGTACAGGGGGGAGGTGGAGATGACCTCATCCATGGCAGACAGGCTGCTGACAGACTTCTGAACCAAGGGCAGTGCCAACGCAACTGTCTTCAAGCGGAGATGGTGCTTCTTCCTGCCGGGGAGGAAAACCTCAGGCAAACAGCCCCATTGCGGGGTCACACCCAGGGACAGGGACAGGGGTACTTCCCACAGTCATGTTCTAACTGTGCTCAACACAAATCAGCTCCCTGGTGCCTTCTGAGCACCTGAAACAGCCGCTGCCAAGAGCAGAGGCCACAGATCACAAAGTAGCCACAGACTTGGGGAGTCTCATCTTTCCAGAGAACGGTCTCCAAGTCTCCCTCTCCACCAGCTCTGAGGCCATTGTTGTCCCTGACACCCAGGGAGCAGGGTGTCCTTCTGTCCAACAGTGGGAACACTTGGAGAGGAAACCCTGGATACCTGACAGATGCCTTGGGATTAGCAAGGATTAATCCCACAGGTGTGCTGAGCTGTTCCCCTTCCCATGGGCTTTGATTTACATCCCCCCTGCTCCGGCCAAGGGTGTGCAGACCGTGTTCCTCTCCTTTCCCAGGATCCCTGGCTGTTGCTCACCGCTTCTCCGTGGTGCCACTTCTCTCCTGCAGCATCATGTGCACCTTCATTTCCTGCAGGGAGATGGGGGAGGTCTCCTCCACATCGAAGATTTCTCCCTTGACCTCCTCATCTTTCACCTCGGAGGCAAAGATCTTCTCCGCGAAGGAGCGCATGGACTCGTCCATCTCTGCAGGGAGAGGGAGCAGAGCTCAGGCTCCCACAGGCAGCTGGTTCCCAGCCACTGGAACAGGCAGGTGTCCCTTGCAGGCAGCTCAGTGCTCAGCTGCCGTTTCCTCGTGGCCCCCACCCCCCCTAAAAGACTAGGGGTGACCTCCCAAATTTGCCACGAGGCTGGGACACACCTGGTGGGCTGGAGACATACCTTGATACCCCCAGTACAGCAGGAAAGGCACCAAGAGTGGTGCAAAAAGGCCCAAGAAGAAGCAAATCCTTGGGAAGGGCAATTATGGGAGCATGCACTGGCGGGGAGAGGGGAAGATTGGCAGAGCCCTTACAGCTTTAGGAAGTCCAAACCCCACTTGCTCCACAAGGCATCCAGTCAGGAGGAAGACAGAGGTATGGATGGAGAGGGGGCAGAGCCAGCAGCCCAAGCACTCAGCTCCCCCCATCCCAGTGCAGCTGGAGAGCCCCAGCTGGGGAGCCACGGCTGGAACCCCCTCACCCACCACGTGCATCGTGCTGCAGACATCACCACTGACACAGGGTTGGCTGGGGCTTTACGAAGGAGAAGGATGGTTAAAAGCCCTTCCACTGCCAACAAAACACCATCAAAAGTCTCCCAGAAGCTCAGGTTTGCACGGCAGCACAGGAACAGTCACAGGCTTTGCCAGCAGCTGGCAGCTCAGCACAAAGCTCGGCGAGCATCGATGCTGAAGGACGGACCTCACCGTTGACATGTCACACAGGACACGGTCAGCACGTGAGGGCCAAAGCAGAACAGCCAGAGGGTTCTCACCAGAACTCAGGGGTGCCAGGATGACATTTAAAAATTGCAGTTTCCTATACTAAAGGGCCAAAAAGCTGGGACCGTTCTGTGTAACACCGAGGGGCACAGCTGGCACTGCCAGGAAATAGCATTTCTCCAGCTGCTGAAAGATCACCATGATCATGTAACAGCTGTTGGGTTCCACTGATCATGTCCAGGCAGTAACACAGCAGAGCACAGAGAAACCCAGCAATACTCACGTTTGTCTTCTGCTGTATAAGATAAAACAGAGACAAAATGAAAGCTGTTGTGATCAGCCCTTGAAAATCTGAGCCTTTTTGCCTTGTCTTCTCATCAGTCATTAAAAAGGGATTAGCAAAGTACAAGTTTAGCCAAAGCCTTCCACTGACAAAAGAATTATAGAAACACAGAATGGATTGGGTTGAAAGGGACCTTAAAGATCATCTTGTTCCACCCCCTGCCAAGGGCAGGGACACCTTCCACTAGCCCAGGTTGCTCCAAGCCCTGTCCAGCCTGGCCTTGGACACTTCCAGGGATGGGGCAGCCACAGCTTCTCTGGGCAACCTGTGCCAGGGCCTCCCCACCCTCACAGGGAAGAATTTCTTCTGTATATCTAATCTAAACCCACCCTCCTTCAGCTTAAAGCCATTCCCCCTTGTCCTGTCACTCCATGCCCTTGTGAAAAGCCCCTCCAGCTTTCTTGTTGCCCCTTTAGGTACTGGAAAAAAAAACCCCAGAGCAGCAGCTGCCACTTTGAGCAACACAAAGATGTGAGTTTGGCATCGCCTGTTCCCAACAGAGCCTCGGTGGTGCCTCGGTGTGTAACCAAACCCCCCTGCAGGTCCCATCCAACCCGAGGCTCTGGCAGAGCTTCTGCCTGCCACAGTCTGTTTTCCCTGCAGCTGTCCAAGATGAAACATTTGCCAGAGCCCAGATCACCTCAGTCAACACTACAGGAGACTAACAGGCACCCAGCCACGTGGGCAGACTGGGCTGTGCTGGGAGGTCTCTCCCTACCCCTGTGTCCAGGTGCAGGGATGCAGCAGGACCAGAAGGAGGGCAGGACAGCCTTCTCCTGCTGGACAAGCAGGCAGATATTTTAGTGACTCGGAGCACCAGGCTTGGCTATTTTTTGCCCGTGACTCGCCCTCCTTTGTGGAGATCAGGATGGATGGGCATTTCAGAGTTCCATCCCCCTGTGTCACATCTCCGTTTATTCCCTAACAGGAGCAGACAGCTGAGGCACTGCACTTCCACAGATCCTCACTCCTGGTCACACAGGGTGGCAGCAACATTTTGAGGGTGCAACTCCTGCCCTTTCCATCTGACCCAGCAGTTCAGGCTGCAGCTCTAACATCACTCACTTCCCAAATCCCAGTCCGGGGAACACACACTCTTGACATTCTAATTCCAAGTATTCATTTGCAAATGAAGCATCCCAGAAATGCCTCCATTGACCTTTCATCCCTCTACTGGATGAAAACTACACTCAGGAAGGTTTACAACCTCCCACCGGTGGTGCAGGGCCAGGTTTTAACACCAGGTTCACACAGGAGGACACTGTCTGTCACACCACAGCCCTGCAATTCCAAACTCGCTCTTATCAGAGCAGCTTGGTGCTGATATCACCCAGGGCTCTGCAGCCACCTGTCACATGTCCCTCTGCACTGCTCTGCAGAGCCTGGCTGGCCCTATTCCTGCTGCCCAGCTTGTGCTCCCCATGCCCTCAGGAATGCAGCTCCCCACATCTTCTGAGCTTTGCCAAGCTGACCAGAGACTCCTGAAATCCCTCTGACCCACATCCACAGGGATTCAGTGCTGTCATTACAGGACACATCACACTGCAGGAGAGACAATATTTTTCTTCAGTCCAAGCAGAGCAAGATTTAAACTATTTCTTTAAACTATTTAAAATATCCCGAAAAATGTCTCCAAGCAGGAAGAAAAACGCCCAAAGGCCCCAGTGAGGTCCCGTGGACCGTCCAAATCTCCAAGGCTGTGGGCTGAGAGCCTGCCCAGTGCCTCCTTGGCTCGCTGCTTTCAGACCTACCTGGAATTCTCCCCCGGGACATCGTTGCAGCAGAGTCTGCAGAGCCTCAGTAACACCCCACTATCCCCGAGCACACGGGGCCGAGTGACAGCCCAACACTAATTTTACAGCTTTCCCTTCCCTGTAATCAGACTCTCCCACTCTAAAAGGAGAGTAAAGATCAAATGGGGACCTATTTAAAGTGCAGCCACAAGCACTTCCACTGAAACAGGTGAACCAAGGCTCAAATGTAATGATTTTTCTTCTCTAAGTCAGGCTTCATTCTTACATTTCGTGGAGATTCACCTGTTGCCTGGTCAGATTTCTGCTTCCCAGGGCAGCTGCACCTCTCTAAAGTGGACTGTGGAAGTCAGTTTTTTAAGAGAGACTAAACCTGACACCTTCTGTGCTGAACCAAAGGTTTAAAGGAAATTCCCAAGGCAGAGCCTTGGTGTTTCCATCAGAACAGGGGCTGTGGGTAGATCCAAACTATTTGCTCTCACCTGTGCTGTTCAGGGAGAGGGATCTACCTGAAAGCCTGGATTTTAGCACAGATGTCCTCACATCTTCCCAGCTGAATCCAACAAACAAAAGGAAGGTGGTTCAAGGAAGTCCTCCCTTGAGCTACACACGTGGCTTGGGTCTGGCAGAGCAGACATCAGGTTGGGAAGTACCTCTTGCCTTGATTTAAGCAGATTGTTCCCAGCATACTGGCATTGAGGGCTGTACCCTCCTTTGGGGTGCCCTCAAACCTGCTTCAGGTCTCACCTGAAGCTGAGAAACAGCTCCTGTCTGAAGAAAAAGGCCGGAATTTGTCATGCCCTGCATGTTGCCAGAGCAACTCTGAGCTTCTGACCCAGATTCTGGTGGGAAGTGGTGAACCAGAACGGGTCAGAGGGGTAAAATAGTTCTGATGCGAAACAGAATCTTTTCCTGTTTGTTTATACTTCAGTTCTTGATGGTGTCGAAAAACTGCCCTGGAACAGGACAAATCAAGCAAAGCATCTGGGCTGCAGCAGCACAGTCTGGCTCTGATTTAATAAAGGGAGGCTTCGGTCACAGCCTTGAAGGGAACAGAAAAACCACCTGGAAAAGCCAACATTGTTTGGAATTTTAGGTGCAGGTAAGGGCTTCCTGTGCCACACTTTGCAGGAACAGCTATGGAAAGGCCTTGTCCCAGGAGAAAGCTGGAAAAAATGACAATTACCTGCATAAAATACAGAGCTGGAAACGACAAGCCAAGGGTTTTGTTTGTAGGTGCAGGGGAATCTTGTGGCACAACTGGTCAGTGGAGTCGGGTGAGCTGAGACCTGGCACAGCATCTCCAGCTGAGACAATTCCCAAAGCAGCCAGAAACCCTCTGGAAGAGATGTGCCCAGTCTTTGATGGGCACAACTTCGAAACATGCTGGGTGACAATCAAGAAATTCTCCAGATTTCAGGGAATTGTATCCCCACTTCCCAGTTATTCCCCAAGAATATGAACTGATTTCCCTCCCTGCAACCTGCAGAGGTGCAGCAACAGGGCAAAGCTGGAGTGCTGTTACACCTTGGCCTCCTCTCATGCTGATGCAGTTTTCAGTTCCTGAATTCTTCTTGTTCTTACCCATCCCTGAGTTTGAGAGTCCCCAACACATTATTGTTTAACCATTTCATTCACGGTCCATAAAAACTGGCTCCTGCTTGTTTTGCTCTCCCACAAGGACTACACCCGTCCCTGACCTTCCTGGATGCATCAGGATCTTGGGATTCACATCTGACACCAAAAATGACCTTTAGGGTACAAGGGTCATCTTCCTCTCGATGCCTCAGCTTTTTTAATCACAGGGTCAATTTGAGTGGGATCATGGTGGAAATCTGAGTAAAGCCTGGGCATGCTGTGCTAAAATTAGATCCATGGCCTCTGCAAACTCAGGGGCTGGCACAAACAACCCATCTTCCCACTCTTTTTCAGCTGGAAAATGAGTGATTCACACCCAGGGGCTTCAGAGTGGCTCTAACCCCCTCACACTTCTGGCTCTTAGTTGCCTTCACTCCACCAAGGTCTAAGTCAAAGGAAGATGGCTGGACATGCCAGAAACTTGGCATTTTAGGGTGTTCTTCTAGGAGGATCTTCCTCTAGCTCACCTGGCAGAGCATCCATAGCACAGGGGCAGCTGTCCAAATAGAAGCCATGAGGCAGGTTTTGCTAGAAAATGATTTAAAGGGGGTAACCTGGATCTCACCAGGGCCCTCCTGGCTGTGCTGGGCCTTTGATCAACTCACCCAGCACTGAGAAAACCTTCAGCAAGTTCTTCCCTCCCCTGCACGGATTCCTCCAGGGCTGGTGGAATCAGCCTGTGTTTCAGGGTGCAACCAAAATCAGCCCTTCAGGTGGGAAACAGTTTGCAGGATCAGGCTGCTCCAGAGAACACCCACACTGCAAGAAAACTTTCCCAATAAGCCAAGAAACCCCTGGATTTGAGCACCCACCTGTACTCAGGTTCTGAATCCTTTAGGGACAGGCAGTGACTGTTGAAGCTACACAGTGCCAGGAGTGTGTGGCCCTGGCACTGGGGGTCTGTTCCTTAATTCCTGGCACAAAAAAACTGGTTGGATTCCGGGTTCCAAAGTCCTGACAAAATGTCTGAGGAGAAACAGTCTGAAAGCACATTTACTTGTGTGTGGACTGACACAATCTGCCTTACTGCAGGAGGAAAGCCAAGGGGGAAGTATTTTAGGAGACTGAATTAAGCAAGTTAAAAGCCTAACAGAGAGCACGAGTTGGACACAGCAGTGACTCCATGGCTGATTTCACTCTTGAAATATCAAGTGAAAAAAAAAGTTCCCTCCCCCTTTTTTTGACACAGCAAGGACAAAGTCAGCAAAAATATTATGAGGAACCCCACTGCAAACAGAGACTCGACAAGATGCACAGATTGCTGAAGTCATTAAAAACTGGACTCTGGACCAAGCCTGTGGCAGGTCTCAAGGCCACTCTCACTGCTAATTGATGCTCCAGGGCACATCTGTGATCCAGCTGCCCATGCCCCACGACAGAAGTGACAACTGGAGTAAATCTCATCCCCCAGGGAAAGCAGAGCACTGCTGATAAACTTTCCATAATCTACTCGTGGCTCCTGTGCCCAGATCACAAAAGAAACAAGCAAAGAATTCGAAGTTTATTCTTTAAAAAAGTTATTTAAGAAGCAAAATAATTTACTTCAATTCAAACCAAAAGAGATGCATTACTGAAAGCAAATAATTAAACAAAGTAACAACAAATTAGCCCTTGGGTTAAAAGTCCAGATCCCAACAGTTCCCAACGATCCTGGAGGTTAATCACAGGCAGACACTCAAGGTTTGGAGCGTAAAGGAGAACATACAGGTCAGAATGTGATTCATCTTCCACTGCTCTCCTTCCCCCACGGGCCTGAGGTTGCTTGAAATCCAATTCTAAGTCACTGAGCTGTGCTAAAAATTATAACACCTTGAACATCCTGGTTAATACCCAAAGTCCTACCAAGGACAAGAACTAAATCTGAGCAGTTGTTTGAACAAGACCACGGAGTGGGGACACAAAGAGGAACTACCACAGAGCTACACTGGTTCCTGTTCTCAGCCACAGCAACAGAAACATTTATTACAGTTATTGGCACTTGTAATTTTTGAACAAGAGCTTTACCCTTTTTTAATATTTTACCTCTAAGTTGTTTTTCTTCCCAGTCAGGACAGTAAAATCAGCTTGGCACTAAGATGGTGTTGTGCTGTTAGTTGTAAATAACATTTAGAGTAAATCTACCAAACCACCTTTTCCAGGGACTGTCTTGTGCAAAACCTCCTGTGCTTATCTTCTAAAGAATTTCCCCAAAAGTTCCTGGGGTTTTTGTCCTTCCACAGTTCTCAGCTGCCACCAAACCCAGGGTTCTCTACAAAAAGCTGGAAATGAAGAACAACCATTTACTTCACACTCCTGACTAGTGCAACACCCTGATTTTGTAGTAGCTGCTGGATTTGGAACTAAACCACCTGTGTAGGTCAGCTCTGCAGTATCCTAAAACCTGATACAGCCCCTTGTGAAGGTTCCAAAGGTGACATAAATGCAGACCTATCCTTACCAGGGCTTCTTCCCTTTTATAGAGCCCAGGAGAAAGGGAACAGCAAAGAGAAAGCAGGTGCATTTGCCAGTCAGTTCCCACACATTTCTGAGAATTCCCTGCCTTTGGAGTTACAGCTGAATGTACCAGAACACGCTGTGCAATGTGGAGCATCGTCATGATGAACCTCCACCCAAAAGGAATCATCTTCCATACCTGACCAAACAGACTTCAGACATCAAAGGCTCCCTGCCAAAGGTTTCCCGTGGCCACAGGCAGCCCTGCTCTGAACAATCCTGCTTCCTACACTTCCCAAACAATCAAAACCCAGGCAGGACCTGGATGACGGGATCCCACCCTTCAAACTTCTTGCAAACTCCTCATTGCTTCTTCCCAAGTGCTGCCTCCACGTGACCAGATGTGTATCCCAAAATCACCCTTTTTCCAGGGGTGATTTTATTAACTGGACAACAGTGTGTCCCTTTGGAAGCAGACAGTCAGCTCCTGCCACACGGAATGCTTTCACAAGAAAACTTTTCTTGACAAAACTCTCTTGGCCCTGAGAGCCTGCACTGATGGCAGTTCTGCCACGTTTAACCTGCAGCATGAGACCAGTCATGGAATGGTTTGGGGTGGAAAGGACCTTAAAGCTCATCCAGTCCCACCCCCTGCCACGGGCAGGGACACCTTCCACTAGCCCAGGTTGCTCCAACCTGGCTTTGAACACTTCCAGGGATGGGGCAGCCACAGCTTCCCTGGGAAACATCTTCAAACAAACTCAACTCGAGCCACAGCCAATGGTATCCACAATTCTCCCACCACTGTGTGCACGTTGCTGGAAAAGAAGGTTTTCTGTAAAAATATCGTGGGTTTAATTCTGATCAGCGTCACATCAGTCAGAGGTAAAATAAATTGCAAAAAGTACTCATAAGGATTATCAGAGATAAAGAAAACGTGACGCAGATTGATCCTCTTCATTCCAAGAGGAGAATTTAGAATGTAAGCAGTGAAGGAAGCAACATTAAGAGGAAAAAAATCTTCTCTCTCTGTTTACTGATTTCTAATTTCCACTTGAAAGTGAGAACTCCAAATGAAGATGTTTGACTGACACCAACAAACTGAAATGAAGCCTCTCACAATTTCCCTGCTCCCGCTGGGCCGGCACTGACCAAACGCTCCCTCTGTTGGCTGAAGGCTCCCTCCTCCTCCCTCAGAGGGACTGGGAATTCAGCTGTGCTGGGGGATACACTGCCTGACCCCATGGAACAGAATCCAGCAGCACAAGAACTAGGGAAGGACAGAGCATTGCAAGGAACACGGGCGGGTCTGGCAGCAGTGACCACCCTCGGACACCCGGTTACGGGGGAAGAACTCACAGAGCTCACGCAGCTCTGCCCTCCTACTCGGGGGCTGTGAGTTAGAGCAGGCCCAGAATTCCCATCAGTCTGTCCCACACCTTCTGTGAAGTCATCACTGAACTCATTTCCTTCCTCATTTTGCAAGGATGCTGCAATCAGAAGCTGGCTCAGATCTCTGTGGCAGCTCACTGCCTTCTCCCCTCCATCACAGAATCCCAGGATGGTTTGGGTGGGAAGGGACCTTAAAGATCATCTCATTCCACCCCCTGCCATGGGCAGGGACACCTTCCACCAGACCAGGTTGCTCCAAGCCCTGTCCAACCTGGCCTTGGACACTCCCAGGGATGGAGCAACCAGTCTGTGACAGTCAACCCAAAACCCCCGATAAGGAAACTCTCCAACTACATTTCACAGTCTAGAGACATTTTGAAGAGACTCTTTACAGTCTGGTGGTAAGAAAATAATTCAAAATAAAACAATTTGCAAGTTACACAGAGAGCTGAGGAACAGCTGTCCAAACTAACCTCCAGTTACCAGATTAACTAGTGAGAAGCTGCCCAGAAGTGTTGGCAGTTCATGTTAAAAATGAGCAGCAGAATGATTTGGTCCAGCTTGGAAGAGATCTGAATGCTGCAGGAAAACAAGACAGAGTATAAACTGTTCCACCCACAAAGAAAGTAAAACACAGGTGCAGTGTGTCCCCTGCCTTGTTCAGGAGTCTCACAAGTGCCTGCTGGACCTTCCAGCCTACAAATTCCTGCTGCAGTGTCCTGTCAGGCACAGATCACCCACACCACACTTGCCTGCTTAAGACAATGAGCTCCCAAGAAATTCCAGTCCTTGGGGTTTTCCTCAACCCAAGGGACAACTTCTAATCTTCTTAGCAAACAGGCACTTAATTAGGAAAGGTTTTCCTCTTTATTACAGAAATCAGGGATCAGGCAGGTGGCACTCCTGGCACAGTGGAGATGTTGCACTTTGCTGCCCAGAGAGCAGACACCCGTCTGACAGGGGACAGGGGCATTCCTGGTGACACAACCACGGGTGACATCACTCTGTGCCACTCCTCTGACAGCACTGCACGGAATCCAACAGACAGGGGACACACAGCACTTCTAGAGGTAAAGTGTCATCTTTTTCACAGCATTTAGTCTCTATAGTTCACTTTTGTGACTGGTTTTCTTCTTGGACAAACCCAGGTAACACAGTGAGAAAAGAATCCCAGTACATCCAGAGATGCTGCTGCTCTGGGAGCTGAGCAGGGAGGTAGATGCCACGGATGTTCTCTTCAGATGGAGCACGGAAAAGGACCTTGTGCTAATTAACTGGTGCCCAGAGTCTGCCACTGGCACCAAAACACTGCAGGGCATCAGCATGAGATGCAGCACAGGAGCATCGAGACTCGTCCAGCAGCTGCACCTGAACCACGTTCTCCTGGCATCTGGAACAGAAAGGCACCTCCAATTAGCACCTAATTAGCTGCTGGGCAACTCTGGGATGGATTGCAGTGCCACAGTGTAGCAGTGCAAGCCCTGAACTGGTCTGTCTGTGTTCACAGTGATGAGCAACATCTTTTAGGGAACTGCTGAAAGGAATTTCACTCAGCCGGGAGCTCAAATTGCGTTACTTGCACCATTTTATTTGGTTAATCCTGGAACTGAGCACATTCCAGAGGAACTCAGCTCAAGGTGAGCTGAGTCAATCAATCAATCAGGTGAGTCAATCAATCAATCAGGTGAGTCAATCAATCAATCAATCAGGTGAGTCAATCAATCAGCAGCACACGGGGACTGCACAACTGTGCCCACTCCTTTCCAGTTCAGGTGTTTCTTGTGTGCACACAGAAACCACACACCCTCCAGAGTCCAAATGGAATCCCAAAGGAAGGAGACACTGCCAGGGATGACACAGAAAATCACACCATCGAAATCAGTGGAAATCACAGAATCATGGAATGGTTTGGGTTGGAAGGGGCCTTAAAGATCATCTTGTTCCATCCACCCACACACAACAGCCAAAATGCTGTGGATGAAATTTCCTTTTCTTAAGCGTTGTCATCAACTTAGAGGGGAATTTATTATTTTTTTTTTTCTGAGCAGTAATGAATTGTGGGATCCAAATCTCTGGGAATCAATAGGTTGTACAGAAGGGGAAAAAAACCCCCACCTATGGCAACCAGCGTTTCTAAGCCACGTTTATCGACTGCTGGAAGGCAAAAAGACAAGGAGCCAGTGGAAAACTGAAGTGCCAGCTCACCTTTTCACATCACAACACAGGACAATCCCATGCAGCCTTGGTTCCCATCCTCGCTGCTGTTGAGCTTCTTCATCCGGTACTGCCGGATCTCCCTCACCAGTGTGTAAAAAGCATCTTCCACGCCCTGAAGGCAAAGGGAAGGTCAAGCATTTTCTTTCCTGGAGCTTCTGAAATCGCTGATCTTTCCATCCCAGGAGCCCTTAATGCATTTGAAAGACACACTTCTACAGGAAGAGCAGCACCCAGCTCATCCCAGGGCTCGTGAGTGGATAAAACTTCCACGTCCCAAACTCTCCCCTCACACTCCTGACTCTCCCTGGGGCAACAGCCCTTAAAAGAAACATAGAAAACTGAAACTATAAGGAGGTTCCATGCAGGAAACAAGCTACTTCTTGCCTAATCACCTCCATTTTAGAATTCCTGGAATTTAATTCCTTAGAATTTTCTGGCTACTGCTTAATAACTGCACCTTTTCTGGTTCCTCCCTCCTGCTGCAGACTGGGCAGAGCCACGTGTTCAAGGCAGCTCTGGAGAAGCCCATTAGTCCAGTCTGGGGGAATTCTGTCTGCAAACATAATCTTGTAATTGGCTTTCATTAAGAAGCCAAGAAAACTGAACAGGTCTGGGATGATGAACTGCAGCGAGAGCAGGTGAAGCTCTGCTCTTCTTCTTCCAGCCACAACACACTGAACAGGGAGTCAGGACAAGTCTGAAGTGATTCCTGTCCTGGCCCTGCCCAGTGATAACCACAAAACTCTCTCAAGCTGAGAAATGAAAGCTAAAAACTGTAAAAAAAATGCTTCTCCTGTAGGTCAGGCCCAAGCACAGGGGGAAATGTCAGAGCAGCCAATGTTTCACAGCAGGGAGGAGTCAGGTCCCAGGGGAGCACCTCACCTGTCTCGTTTTTGCAGAGGTCTCTATGAAGGGGATTCCGTAGCTTTTTGCTAATTCTTGAGCCTGTTTTGTGTCTACTGTTCTCGTGGGCAGGTCACACTTGTTCCCAACAAGCACCATGGGCACGTCATCCGAGTCTTTCACTCTCTTGATCTGTTCTCTTTAGGAAGACAAATTTAAAAGATAAGTTAGGAACTATTTTCTAAATATAAAAACTGGTTTAGTTCGGTGTTCAAACCACCTTGTGCTACAAAAATATCCATTAAAGCTGGGCAGGACCTCAGGGGTTCAACCTACAGCAGGATGGCCAATAACCATGTACACTTCATTTTCTAGTCCATGTGTAACTCTGTTTTTCTCACCCATTTTCTTAGAGATGATGTTCTGTACCCTCTGAATATCATCTGATTCAGTGAATCACAAAATTGCTGAGGTTGGAAGGGACCTCTGGAGATCATCCAGTCCAACCCCCCTGCCAAGGCAGGGTCACCTGGAGCAGGAACTGTCCGGGTGGGTCTGGAATGTCTCCAGACAGGGATCTCCACGCCCTCCCTGGGCAGCTGCTCCAGTGCTCTGCCACCCTCAGTGTAAAGAAGTCCTTCCTCATGTTGAGGTGGAACTTCTTGTGTTTTAGTTTATGGCCATTGCTCCTTGTCCCATCACTGGGCACCACTGGAAAAAGCCTGGCACCATCCTCTGACACCCTGTGGAGACATTTGTATTGATTGATGGTATGATTAATGCTTAACACAACAACCCCCAAAACTGTGCCATTCTAATTGACTAAAGATGGTGGTGAGGGCCTGGCACAGGTTGCCCAGAGAAGCTGTGGCTGCCCCATCCCTGGAAGTGTCCAAGGCCAGGTTG
>NW_016690270.1:1817224-1876304 GCF_001604755.1 Lepidothrix coronata | reverse complement strand
CTTTAAAGAAGGGGAATGACACAGAGCCCTGTATCCTGGAGTTTTAAAGGGGGAATAACATTGACCCCACAACCCCTATAGGGGAAAAGGACACCGACCCCACATCCCGTGGTTTTAAAGGTTTCAAAGTGTGAAATGAACCCAAGCTCCTCATCCTGGAGCTTTAAAGGGGTAATGACACCAATCCCGGAGTGTTAAAGGGGGGAATGACACAGAGCCCCCCATCCCAGAGTTCTAAAGGGAAGAATGAGCCCCTCGAGATTTGAACAGGGGTTTGAGTCAAACGTCAACAACCTGAAGTGCAATCAGGAGCTGGAGCTGGACAGTTCTGATTGAGGGATTGCACTGTGAGCATCACATGCTTGGCTGATCTTTGGTTTAGAGGGTAAGAGAAGACAATCCCAAAGCTGTCTGGATTAGAAACACCAGGAATGAGGTGAGCAGGGCTGAGCAGTAACTGGGGGAAAGGCAATTCCAGCAGTGGGGACCCACTGACCACCTCCTCAAAACAGACCCCAAATGAAGAACTGCACCTGGGGACTAATTAGCACGAGAAATGAGAGCTGTAACTTGCAAATAGGGGGTTAAGTACTAATTAATAGAAAAGTTGTGTAATTTGTAACCAATTAATGCTTCTGTGTTAAGTTAAAATGTACAAACAGTGTAAAGTTTTGATGATCTGGGAGCCTTTTGTGGGAACCACCAGCTCCCTGCTTTGTGCAAACTAGAATAAAACACTGAAATCCCTCACCTTGGTGTGTGAATTGGATGGCACTGGGAATGAGCCCATGGCTGGGATGCACGGATCTAACACATCCCCCACCGTGGAAGGAAGAGGCAGAGCACAGTGAGGCTTTTTTCAAAATCAGTAAAACTTTATTCTATTTCCATTCTTTGCCATTAACAGAAAAAAAATTGGAGAAAGCAATGTTTTGTTTTACAAAGATAATGCATCTCCCAGAGAAGAAAACCCTAAATTGAGAATAGAGGTAACATGAAAAAACAAAACAAAACAAAACAAAAAAAACCACAGTACTGCCCTCTATTCCAAAAAGTAACTCCTGATCTTTTTGGTTAAAGTAATACTTAGACCAATCATTCAGTTTTCTTGCTTGATAAAAGTGTGACTGGGGAAATGGAGGGAGGGGGCAAGGGGAGGGGAGGGAAAAAAAACCCAAAAAAAGAAAACAAAACAAAACAAAACAAAAAATAAATCAAAACAAAAAAATAAACCAAAAAAAAAAAAAAGCACACAGACATCAACTATTCACCTTGATGAAAGTCTCAATACAGCTATGGAAAGCCTAAGTATTTATTCTCTTACAGTACACTGGGTGCCGGCTGCAAAAAGAACAAAAAAAATGTATTCACTTCAGGCACAACTTCTTTCTTTTTAAATTTAAATCAGTAAAAGAAACTGGGTTTAGAAGCTGCAGTGTTCTAAGCAGCAGCAGATTTGTGCATTGTTTTAAATATATTTAAATTACCACACTGATGGCACACCTCAGCCTTATGAAATTCTGCACTGTCTGTTCCAGAACACCACAAAATCCACCGACCCTGGGAGAGACTTGCACTGAGCTCTAACGACTGGCTAAAAGGAGTCAAGTTAAATGAACTAGGAAAACACTATAACATTTGGCCATCAACTCAAGGTATCTGAATGTTCATCGAGATCTGATATAAACTGAACTTATTCCACCCTCACATGGTCCTCAGAATTTGAGCAGAGTGAGCTGAAGTGAGCCTTCCCCTCCACTCGGGAGGGAATATAATGCAACTGAGCACTAAGGCATAATAAACCTTGGCCAAAAACAAGGATAAAGCATAATAACTGTAGTGCAGAATTCCACAAGGTCTGCCCGAGCAGAGCTGTCTATGTTTACTCACAGAGGCAATGGAGATTGCAGTTACCAGTTGCGTTAAATGCACCATTCAAAACAAGCTTCTAAAATGTGATACTATAAGGCGCCACCTTAAAGTTCTCCAGAATGCAACTGTGCAGAAATTTAAAATGGTTTCGTAAATTTAATTTTAAACATAACATGAGAAGGTGTTAAAACCGGTGGAATAGCTTCTGAGAATTTGGAGGAAGGGATGAACAGGGAGATATTCAGTACCCTTCGCCAGCCCCACCGCGCGGCCCGACGTCGGCGTGGGGTTGGGATCAGTCTATAACACCAGCCTGGCGGATCTTTCTCTCTGCACCAAATCCCTGCAAGGAAAACAAAGCAAACTTTTAGCTCCAGCATCGTGGAATCATGAAATCATCTTGACTGGGAAAGATCTTTAGGATCGTCAAGTCCGACCAGCGGGCTCTGAGGCAAAGCCGATCCGTTCCACCAAAGCACAGCATTAGCACATTTCTAATTAGTCATATCTGTCTTCAGAAATAGGTTCTGTGGGGTGTTCTTTACAGTCCCAGACACTGCACAGATTCCAGTTTGCTCTTCAGATCCCAGACACGTCACTCCTGTTTATCACGTGGTGGCAAACCTTAAGTGAAAGCCAAATTTGGGTAGAGGGATTTTACTTACTGCCTCTGAGAAGGGCAGCAGGTTTATAACCAAGATAACCATTGTGGGCTAGAAAACAAGCAGCAGTTGGTGGCTTCTCTAGTGTGTGCTGCTCTGAAACCCCAGCACACATCACTGACACGGGGCACAGCACCCTGGGTGCTAAAAAACCCCAACCTCACACAGCAGGTGAGTAGTTCAGCACCAGATGGAAGCAGACACCCGGTATGTGACAGCTCCCGCTCTAACAGAGGAAGCAGTGCTGTGCTCCCCAAAGCAGGGCACCCCCTGCAGTGGCCCTGGCAGTCTGTACCTTTGAGTTATCGGGCCCCCGGGGCTGGCGGAGCACTGTGAGACGCGGGGCGTTGGCATCATCCAGGTTGATGCTCTTTAAACGGTTCACGAGTCTATCGGGACGCGGAGCAGCAACAGCCTTGGCGCCTTCGCTGTAACAGAGGCACACACAGGGCACTGGTGACTTCCCACAGCTGCTGCCAGAGGCCTCATTCATTCCCAGCCCTTTACTACAGTACTTTATAGCAGTTTAGATTGTCCCCATGAAGCACTAGTGCAATTTATCCTGGCTGACACCGGGACTCTGCCCCAAAGCTTTACCTTCCACACAGGACTCTGAAATAGCAGCAGCTCAGTGTTCTCCAAAAGCTGTTCTTTAGTGACTTGAGCTGTTGCATTTACTCTCACACTTATATAAGTAGTATTTCCTACATTTCTGTTACCCAGAGAAGTTGTGGCTGCCCCATTCCTGGAAGTGTCCAAAGCCAGGTTGGACAGGTCTTGGAGCAACCTGTGCCAGTGGAAGGTGTCCCTGCCCATGGTCGGGGGTGGAATGAGATGGCTTTTAAGGTCTCTTCCAACCCAAACAATTCTGGAATTCTATAATTTAACTGCAATAATAAAAGCTTTTGAGCTGCCAGTGGCAGAGCATTAACATCTCTGAAGATGATGGGAACAGAGAACTCTGAGAAAAAAATTACACATTAGCTTTGTGTCACTGCAGAAGTGCTACCTCAAGCTTTAGCAAAATCCAAACTGTGCAGTTTTCTACAAGTAGCTCAAAAGCAAAAAAATACCCATAAGCCTTAAGAAATGCAATACCAAAAAGAAGAGTCCCTAACAACACGAGTTTTCTATTTAAAAATAAAAGTTGCTCTTCAGAAAACAGGTGGCAGCACTATGGAATGTGTTGGCCAGAGGCCAGCATCCACATAGGAATACTATCAGTTTTCTTATCATTAACTTCTACTTCCAAGGCTGTACCCTAATTCCTGCTACAGGGGGAGTTTTTAAGAATAGATTAAGAAGGGAACAAGCTGTCTGTAACTAGGAGGAGCTGGGAGTCCTGCTGCTGCCCTGCACTGCATCCCCCTCTAAGTGCTGCCAGCTCTCAGGTGAGGCTCTCCCTGAAGGCAGCTGGAATCCAGAGCTCCTGTTCCAGGAGCAGCCAGCTCAGGCTGAAGCAGCCTGCAGGGCACTGCTGTGATGCAGACACTGTGCCAGCTTCAATCCCTGTCGTTCCCAAGCCTCACCAGACACGCCACACGTTACAGGCACTGCATTTTCCTGTGCGCTGGTTCAGGATTACGGAGAACTCCACTTCATCCCCAGCCTGGAGCTCCACACCATCCTGCACTTCTTTGACATGGAAGAAGAGCTTTTTGCTGTCACCAACTTCGTAGTTAATGAAACCAAACTGAAAAGCAACACATCACAAGGTTATTGATTCCCTCTCGACCCAAACAGAGGCAGTAACTTACTCATCATTGCAGTTCAACTACATCTACAAACCCTCCAAAACTCTGTGGTGCCTAAGGGAAGTGGAAATGCAATTTCTACACTGAATAGAACATTCTGTCTAGAAACAACACTTCTGGAAATCCAGGCACTCTTCTTGGATTTGTAAACTCAAACCTAAATTCCAAAGTCTATAGAACAAGTTCTGAAAACTGCCCAAGTCCTGGCAGCTGTATTAAACTAAGATGAGCACTGCTGCAAGCTCTAGGACTCCCTGAAAGGTTTCTTTGGTCTGTCACTGGGATAAGAAGCCAGTTACTTCCATTTGCCACTCATGTGTAAACCAGCAAAACTCACTCAGCCTCTCCATAAATGACTAGAGATTAGTGCTGCACAATAACTATAAACCCAGAAAACATTCACAGCACTGAACTTGCTAACCATTCTGAAATGCAGCTAATGAGGGCCATAATCAGCCTTTGCACTTCAGGTGGTCTGCCACCACTGACTGCTGGATGCTGTGAAGAAGCTCCTTCAGAGCATGTGCAGTTCTCCCCTTCTGAAGATTCATTTTCCTACCAACGTGCTCCTTGTGTTGGCAGCAGCCCCTCACCTGGTCCTTGACACACTCCACGGTGGCTCTGCGGAACGGGGTGATGTTCACAGCCATCGTCTGCCCGTTCTGCCCGAGGACACAGAGCTGGAACTTCACTGTCTCCCCCTTCTGCAGACAGTCACCTTTGTTTGCCATTCCAACAATTCCAAACGGATAGACCTCTCCTTTCATCTCACCTGGGGGGGAAAGCACAAGGCAGAACTGAGAGGCCTTTCCCACTGAGTTCAGACTTCCAATATTAAAAATGCAACTTTTACTGCCAGCTTAGCAGTGTCCATATAATCCTCAACACCTCTATTTACAGTGCAACTTGTGCACTTCTTGTACACTTGTGAAATGAACACTTAAAAGTAACAAATCTTACCATCTTCCATGACTTCAATCATGCCCTGGTACTCAGTCTGTGTGGGATCTACACTCCTCAAAGGACGAATTACTTTACCAGAGTAAACAGTTGGATCAGCTTCTTCAGTGATACCATTCACTGAAAAGAGACAGATAGTGGAAGAATAGGACATTCTAACCATAGTTTATTTTAAAGTTAATTAAATTAAGTGATTCAGATTGACCAGGAGCCAACAGTTTGCAACTGCCTGACCTAATCAAAACAACAGAGACATTTCATATGTGGAAGTAGAAAAATACTGGTTTCTCAAGAAACTCGAGGCCATGGAGACTGAAAAGCAAATCAAAGTATTTCACTTCTCTTCCACTGCACTCCCTGCTTTAAGCATCCAATATAAGTGGGCATTTCCCCCCTCCCAAGTTTTTAATACCCTCATCTGCCTCCCTCCTGCAACCTTCCCTCTGTGAAGCACAGCACAACTAGTGCAGTTACTAATTTGGCCAGTTCTGCCACTCCGTCTCTCCTTATAACCCCCCAGCTGAAGGGTTCAGAGTACAATAAAGATCCAAAGAATTGCTACAGTTTCCAGAACTGCTGCTCTGTGCTTTCCTGTTCTCTGGAAACACACGCAGCAGCTTTCAGGAAACCAACAACCACCTCACATTAAGCATCTTCTTGTTCTAAGCTCCAGCCATAAACAGATTATTAACCTTTATTTACCCATCATCACCTGCCAAGAGCCCTGTCAGCAGAAAACACCAGGTACAGCCTTACCTGCATGTGTTTTGTTCACCTTCTCTGCACTAACTTTGTTTCCTTTGCCTTTTGACAAGCTGTATTCCACAGTGTCTCCAAGTTCCAGGCTATCAATATCTCCACAGTATTCACTGCAGGAACAGAACGAGGCACAGTTTTCCTTTAGTTAACATGACAACAGTGATGCTCATCCAACATCCACATCAGCTGATCAAAAACTATTTAATTGCTCAACACTTCACATTTTTAAGAACTCTTTATTAAGGAAAGGGAAGCATTTTCAAATATACAAACACAACTGGATTTGGGATTCAGGGGCACAGAACACCAGGACTGCTGACTAATAGAAAAGCCTGAACCAGTCCAGCTGAGATAATAAATGGAACTGTAGATATCTAAGCATATATATATATATGTGTGTGTGTGTGTGTGTGAAGTGACAATGAGTTTAACAGTCAACCAAACAAAACTCCACACTCTCCCACCACCACAACAGACAAACAACCAAATAATATTAAAGTTCTCATTCACCTGTAGTGGAAGAAGATCTCCTTATCATGATTGGCTGTTTCAATAAATCCAAAGTTATCTTTCAGGGCTGCCACATATCCCAAAAGCCTCTTAGAGCTGTAATTGCGTCCCAGCATTCTGACAGAAACAGCTGTTTGCAGACCAGTTCTCTTCACTTCACACACACAGAACTCGACCTGTTAAAGAGGTGTTAATCAACACTAGACAGAAAAACCCAAATAAACCACCACCACCAACAAAGAACACCCAAATCAACTAATTTCAAAGCCGTGCAGCTCTGAATCAGTTCCTAGGGTCTCCAGGAAAGTAGTTTCCTAGTCAATACTTTCCCATAAACATGTCAGTCATGGACATCTCCTATATTCCAGAGAGCAGCAGTCACACCTGGGATACCTGCAAGGCAGGCCAGCCTCCAGCACTCAGCTTTTTACCCCTTAAAAAGACAAACTCTCTGTTTATGTCACACCAGTGACCCACATTAAGAGGTACCTTGCTTCACTTGCTTCAGTTTTTAAAAAATTCCTCTTTTAAAAAGCATCCTTTACAAGTAAGACACTATTTTCATTTATGTATCACCAGGCTGGAGGATATTTTTTAGTTATACAGAAGATTAAGCCACTCAAAAACAGTATTCCAGGTCATATTACACAGGTGCCTTGTCCATTGTTTGTTCCAAGAGGAAGAACAAATCCAGGAATAAGGCAGAGAGAAGCTCACACCTCACAATACACAGAACAATATTTCCCAAGAGCACACTTAGTTATATCACCTTATCTCCTATCTGGGGATTAGTAGATCCTTCCACATCCTTGGCCTGGTAAGGAATGGTCAGTTTTACTCCACAGTCATCATACACAATTATTCCATCTTCAGCTTCCTAAAAACAAGAGGTCAGAATTCAGCAATCAGTGTCTCATTTGTAAGCAAAGAAGTTTCCTACACACACTTCAAGCTCTGCTCATTGGAGTCTCAGAGGTTTTACAATAATTGCTCAAAAACACAACCAAACTGAGTAAGAAGCTTTAAATGATGACAGACAATATGTTTAAAGGAAATAAAAGTATTAGCACCAGTTCCAGGAAGTATTTACTGGAACCTTAAATATTCTGGGGTTGTTTAAAAAGCATGACAAAACAATAAGAGGTTCCTCTCTAGCTTTAGAAACTTAATTTTAAACAATTCTATCTGGTATCTTACGTAGTGGGAGGTAGAAAGAAACTTCCCATCAAGTTTCTGGAATTTATGCTCAACAACATGATAACAGAAGTATTGTTTATGATCCTGTTCACCCAAGTTAGTTTTCACTGACTGCTGTCATCAGCTATTCAGTGCCATTCACATTTATACAGGACAAATGGTACATCAAAACCAGTGGAATTACAGGTTTTAAGGAAGCAGCCCCAGTCTCCAATGCCAGGAATGCAGAACAGGTATTCTAGGAGAGCAGCATTACCTTCTCTTTGCCTTTATTTGGGCTAGTGGCTTTGGCTGGAGTGGCTTCTTTGTCTATAGTGCCCACAAAGCGATGTTCTGATTGGGTGTGGAAAGAAACTGTGCCCTTGGGAAGCTTTTTAATCCTTATGGCATGGTTCCTTTGGGTAGACAACATATCCTGGAAAAGATGATCCATCAGATGTTAGACAGACTGCACATAAATTCTTTAAACACTAGGATTTTATAGAAGTATTAATCTCACTTACAGGAACGACAGTGAACTCCACTTCATCAGAAATATGGAGCTGATTCCCATCCATGATTTCACTGAAGTGGAAGAACATCCGAGCATCCCTGTCCACACACTTAATGAAGCCAAAGCCATCTCTCATCGCTGCAATCACACCCTGAGAACAGGAAAATCAGCAATTACAGTGTTATTACTGCTGTGTGACACCTGTCTGCAGGTGCTCCACCTGTCTGGAGTTTGCAATAGGGCCTCAATCCTGTGAAAACACTTCATTTTTGCAATGTGCTTCCTTGGTTATGGTCAACCCAAAATGCAAACAAGGCCTACTAACCCAGTTCCTCTACTTAATTTCCTATAAAGAGTGGGGAAGATTAATTTAAGCCACTAACAAGAAGGACTGTGGTTAAAATTCTGCCAGTACTACTACACAGAGAACACAATCTTGAAAGGGGCAACTCTACAAATGCTACATCATCTACAGGAGTATATATAAAACATGCATAAACACAAAGAAAATATAGAAGAACCTACATAAAAAGAAAATAAAATTAGAGGGAAGTTTAAGAGAAAAAAAACATCAAATTTTCAGATACAAATGAAGGAACTTGGAAGAAGCTGTTTAACAAGACTACCCTATCTGTGGGTGTATGTTATGGTAAGCATGTTCCATAATATTTTAGTGGCCTTCCTGATAACCACCAGAAATGGAATGCTGAATGGTAAACAGAAAATACTGTTAACAAAACAAACCCTAGCACCAGATCACAGCAGAACTGAGAAAGGATTTATTTACATATTCCATTCAACCCAGTTACTCCAGAGACTTTAGCAGGTCTCAGGGATCTGAAGATCCTCTTAGAGGATCTGAATGACTGAATGGCAAAGGTACTTCCCACCTTTAGGAACATTCTGCTCTTAAACACCTTTCACAAACTCCAGCAAACCAGTCAACCCTTCTAGAAGCTGCCAACACTTGTCACCTCAATGACACCTCAGTTCAGGCAGGCAGATGTTTCAAGCCAGAGCAGAAATATAAGAATTCTATAGGACAGAATCCCCAAAACTCAGAGGCTGAAGTCAAAGTTGAGGGTTTTTTTTAAAGCAAAGGGTCATAATTCACAGCACACTGATGTTACAACACTGTAATTGGACTTCAATTGAAAATGAAGGCAAAGTTACAGTCTGGTTGGAACAGAACCAACATTCCAAGTTACAGGAATGAAAGATATTCCATAATACTCATTAGCACACCCATCTTAGTCCCTGTAATCCACAAAGAGGTTTTGTATGTGAGAGAACTCCCTGCTCTTTACCATCCTTCTGCCTGAGCCTCAGAAAGAGATTGGCCAAACCCCACAAAATCCAAAAGCTGCACACAGTTCCTCCTCCAGTTATTAAGATTTTTCACTATGTGAACCAGAGAAGGCCCAGGTTCTTCCAGTTTTCCTAAGGAACATGAGTAAGTTACCTACCTATGACTCAAATATATGAATTTTTAAACTAACAGTTCAAGACTGCATTACTATAACCACCAATCCCCTCCAAGGGGGCCAACTAAGGTCTCATTTTCTAATATGGTTTCATTTAAATGTTAAAAAAAAGCTAATTTTTTACTCTTTTAAGGCAAAGATGTAGAGGATTAATTCTGAATTTTCTACCATTTAAACACTTGGTTTGTACTGCACATCTGAGGACTGGATTTCAGAGAAGGCAATGCAAGACGTCACTGATTTAATTTGCATTTTTGTTTACGACTCCCTCCACGTTTTGCTTTCGTTTTCCCTCAAAAATTAAACAATTTTTAGAAGACAGGTACTTGCCATTTCTCTAGTTTCGTTGGTAAACTGGAAAGTGTTGGGGAGAACCTCGATGTTGGTGGCACGTTCCAGTTTGTCACGTCTGTCTGTGGAAATGTTGAACCGCACGTGGTCGCTTTCCAGCAAGGTCACCTTGGATTTCGTGTCTTTGTCTCCAAAGGGAAGTTCTTTAGGAATCACAAAGTCCACTTTGATGCGGCCGGGTAAGGGATCGCTCTGGAGACACAAAAGCCCCCCAGAAAAGGGGAGTTTACCCACAAGACTCAGCTTAACTGCAGAGAACACGATATTTCTGCCAAATGCCTGCTGGACTCGGAGCTGTGCTTCCTTCCTGCCACTCTTCGTGGGGAACTTACTGTTCACAGCCAAACACAAGGTGGGGTTTGTTGTTGTTGTTTGGTTTGGAGGTTTTTTTAAGCACCCAGCATGTACTGATAGAGAAATTAAGCCTATTTCAAGAATTAAATTTATAACCATACTCACACCACTTCTGAAAGTTCTTTCTTGTCAAACAAACACTCACATTTCTTACTCAAAACACACAAAAGCAACAAAACACCCCAAACCTTCCCACAACAACAACAGAGACCCACCTAAAACCTTAAAGGAAGTGCTTATGAACACTCTTACCCCTAAGTCAAACATTACAGATTAAAAGCTGCATTAACTGTTAATGCTCACAGGAATCCATAGATCTGGCTTATCCCAGCAAATACTTTTCCCCTTTTCCCTACTCTTGTGCCTTAAAGATATGTCCTAAACCTACAAAATTCAGTTGTAAGTATTTGAAATGTTAAAGAACACACAATGTCCCACTACCATAGCTCTTTGGATATAAAATAAAAAGAATAAATCCTTTCCTGTGACATGATGCTTATGCAGCTGGCAGGTACAGGGAAAGGGGAACATTTTAACTGTTTGGCTGGAATTCAACACAATCAAAGCACCACTTCAGAAATTGAAGTAACCACTGACATTCACCTGGTTTTTGCTGGGTACTTTTGGAATTACTTTGGTTACAGTTCCTTCAAAATGTTCAATGCTGATGTCTTCAAAAATGACAGTTCCTTGAGGCAGCAGTCTAACATCTGTTGCAACTTCTTTACCCTAAGAACACAAACCCAGTCAAATACCCCAAAAGAAGAGAGACAGCAACAGACACTTCCCAGTGAACCTCCTCCCCCCTTTCCAAAGCTGGAGCAAACAGTGCAGTTCATGCCCTAAGGTCTTGGCTCCCGTTTTACTGGATTTCGTCTTACATTTCTGTCTTTGATTGTAAACTCCACATCATCACCAGGCTGTAAGGTTTCTAGGTCACCTTTAAATTCACTATAGTGAAAGAATATCTCCTTCACGACATCACCTCTCTCAATAAATCCAAAGGCTTCCTATGAACAGAAAAAAAGTGTTTAATAAATTGTCCATTATCGTAACACACCAAGAAATAATTTTACAGGTTCTATCAAACACAGTAATAGACTATGAATCCCAGTGGTGCACACAGCTAACAGGCTACCACAAAATAGATAAAAGCAGAAGTAAATGGGACTTTCTTTTTTAAGAAGAGCATTAGTATGAGCTGTTTAAACCGTTTCACACAATTTACACCCACAGCTCAAACTGTTAGTAGCTCTTACTAACTTCAGTGGATTACTTTTAAAAGTGCTTTTTTTTTTTCAAAACAGCATTTTATTTTCAAATGAAACTTAAAATCACTCACTTTCATGGCACAGACTACTCCTTGACAGCGGGCTTGTTTCTTTTTTAATAGCATAATGTTACGAGCACTTACAGCACCAGTACTAGAGGGGGAAAAAACACAGGGCAAAACTTAAACAATTAAAAACTGAAACAAAAACGAAGGTTCTATTTCACGTAATTTCATTTCTCAGAACAGGTATGAATTCTGCCTGACCACTAAAACCAACATGAAGCCAGAAAAGCAAGACCAACTTACTGTTTGTTTGTATCAATTATAAAGTTTATTTTATCTCCTGTTTCCAGCTGTACATTTCCTTCAACATCCTCTGGGGTGTAAGTCAGGTAAAATACTTCCTGTAAATTAACATTAACTCAAGTTACTCTATTTGCAGCATAGCTGTTTCAAAGAAAGACTAACACAATTTTGTTTAATAACAATATCTGCTTGATTTAGTGAGAAAACTGACAATGATCAAACATGGCATGCAAAACATTCTTTTTTCCATCGTGCTGTTTTGATGAGTCTGTGACAAGCAACTTAAGTTGACAGGTTTGTACGTGGCCATCTTTAAAATTCAATTTCTAAACTTTAGAAGTTCAAGATAAGGATACATGAACTCCATGAAGTTTTAAAGGAGAACAACTATTTGGCTCAGTAAAAAGTTCTCCATAGACATAGGCAAGCAAACTGTCAAAAATAACATTACTGTTTGTGGTAATTACCAAAGCATGCTTTTTTTTTTTTTTTTGGCCAAGAACTGCACGGTTCAGTGCAATTTAATGTCCACATTAAATGGAATCTTTTATTTTGCTCATAGACCACAGTGATGGATCAGTGAAGAGTTCAAGTAAAATGCACAAGCTTTACCCCATTACGTTCGTAGCAAACACTCCCTGTTGGACTTTGACCCGGGGCAGCTGGAGATTTACTCTCTAAATTGTGAGGAACAGCACACACAACCTACCAGTCAAAAAAAAAAAAATAAAAAAAAATCCATTGCTAGTCATTTCAGGAGTGGCATTTTTGTTGAACACAAAATGAATCTCAGCACCCTCCACTACACACTCAACAGGGAATGCCACGCTGCAAAGTTTCAATCTCACAGAACCTCTCGGCTCCAAGAAGTGTTTGGAGCCAAGGAAGAGCTCAAACTGAACCTCTGAATTTTTACCAGAACACACTGAAATGTGTTTCAGTGAACTACACTGCATGTAGTTAATATGCATGCTAAATGAACCCAGCCTTCTGTACTGGAGTAAGGGATGGAAATTATGCAGGGACAGAAAATAGACACTAACTTGTCCATTTATTCGTTCTTCAGGTAATATTTCTGGTTTTATCTTCACCAATTTAATAGCAATGGGTTTTCCAGTTCGGCGATCAGAAGACACTTCAAACTCAACGTCATCTGCAAGACAATCAAACATGACAATGACAGAGTTCTGTTTGTTGGTATTTTTTGATAAAAATCACTAAATGGCTGTGTTTGCCAATTCACTGCTTGTAGCCAAACAGAAGGAAGTAGAACTCAGGTGCTTTTGTTACCAAGGAAGGACACACTATTTGCATATATTTCTCTGGTTATTCTGTTCTTTCTCTCCTGTTGCTAATGAATATTCTACTGTAATTCCATAGTAATTCCCTCCCCTGCCCTGCTCACTACACAGCAGACTCCACACTGAAGTTCACACAACATAACACAGGTCATTAATCAGTTTAGAAACTTCACTGCCACGCTAATTATCAGCATGAAGTCGCAGCCTCCCCAGGCTGAAAAACAACTCATTCTAAACAACTAATGCTTAAAAAAGAAACAGGGAGGACAAGGGGTAAACTCTCCCACAGTCTGAGCACTTGTCTGCATCTCAGCTAGACAAGTTTGACCTAACTGTGTGCACCACAGGCTGCACAAAGTGCTGGGAAGGGCTCCCACCAGGAGTGGTGGGAGAAGAACGGTCAAAAGCCGCAACGACTGCTGGTGTCCCGGGATAAAAAGGGTATTTTGTGGCAAGTGAAAGGGACTGGTGTGCACTCAGAGTTGCTGCCTTTACCTCCTACTTTGAGCTCCTGCAGGTTGCCGTTGTACTGGGAGCAGTGGAAGAAGAGCCTGGCCTGCCGCTCCGAGCACTGGATGAATCCATACGAGGTCAGCAGCTTCTCTATAACCCCAGTCTCGCGCAGCGCCGCCGAAGTACCGTTGGGGTACCCGTTGTGTCCATTGTTGTGGAGCAGGTTTGGATCAAAGCTCATCTGTTGGGAAGAAAGCACAGGAAAAAAAAACAAACCAAACCAATAGTTAAAATCAGTTTTTCCATGTCCTCGTAACATAATAACTGACAGAGAGCTTGTGGAAGTTACTGACACAAGTAAATGTTAATAAGTTCTAAATTAGGGTAAAACCCACCAAAATAGTGATGTTTCTGTAATGCAGGAAGCCTTAACATTTAAACAGGCAAGGTATTTATAAAATAAGCCAGAACTCTAACACCCAAATAAAGCTTGCTTGGAGCAAACCAAACTTCTGACATTTTTAGAGTAAGTATTCCACCCCACATTCCCACGCTCCCACATTCACTATTTCACAGGAAAGCCTGAAAATATCTCAAATATCTGCTCTTTCTAATCACCTGTTTAATTTGGAAAATGCAACAGTTGTGAGCCAATGCAATTAGGTTCACATCCCTGCATAGTTTGTCCCTAGTTTGGGTTCAGTCTTTCATACTAAAAAAAATGGTATTAATGAAACAGTTTTGTAGAGTTATGGAATTAATACCCAGAATTAAAACCTAAATTGACATTCCTGGGGCACAGAAGCTCAAGTGCTAGAAAGACTGAGAAAATCTGAAAATAGCACGAAACTAAAGTTAAATCTATAATGAACTGTGGAATTAACTTACATACATTAAAACTGTTTTTCTAAATGGGGTAAGTTTTTCTTTTTTAAGCCTCAGATTCAACCTTGAAATATTTCCCATCCCTTTACTAGCCCACTGGCTTTTTGATGTACAAGTCTCATTTTTCAAGTAAGCCACTTGGACTTACAGGTTAGCAATTAAATCAGATGAAATGTATTACACCTCACTAAACACTGTAATTCAAGAGAGGCAACTGAGGCAACCCTTCCTCCCTCCAAACAGCCCACATGCATCTTAAAATACAGAATTATTTGTTAGTTTCCAGAGTATTTAATCTGGAAACAGAATGAGACTGTATCTGTTCTCTGCTTTCTTGCTGCAATAAGTAGAAGAGATTAAAAATTAGTCAGCAATGTGTTTAGTGGAGATAAAGGACACCTGAGCAACTTGTAAAACAGTCACACTTCTCACTGTAACACAGCCACTGAGTTACTCAATGTATCAGAAAGAACAGATACACCTTGTCTTCTCATGCTGTTTGGAAATCAGTTTAAAAGTGATCAGAGAGCACCAAAAAACATCTGCTGTGAAGTTCTTGGGCAGAAATCTTTGCTCTTTGAGACTGACATGAAAAAAAAAAAAACCAAAGTGGGAACAACCACACAAAGTGAGGATTGACAGAGTTTTGGCCTCCAAGAGGGGGAGGTGTTCTCCTCCCTTCTGGTTCACACTCACGTGGGGTAGAAGTAGGTGAAGAAAAATACAAATAACAGAAGGTGGGGGGAGTGATATGAGGGGGAAAAGGATCCCATGACACTGTGTAATGGTGTCCATCCCACAGAGCTGTGACAGCACAGAGCAGAGCTGGGGGACCACAGTCCTGGTCAGCACTTACAAAGTACAGTGTTACCACCCCAAGCTCTTTGAAATTCAGTGAATTAGCAAATCTGCTACAATTTCTGTAATATCCACTGCTTGTTTTCTTGTTCTACATCTCATTTTCCTTTCCTTTAACAACTAGTAGGAATGTCTGACTTCTAATCAATACTGCCCACTTATTCTTACCCTACCAACCTGCAATAACTGGCATCAATCAATACCCTTAAGATGTTCCAGCCATGGAACACTGGCATGCCAGCAAACAGTGAATTAGGAACATGACCCCAGGAGAGACCCCCAGGAGAGACCCCAGGAGAACTCCAGCCCATCCTCCTCCTCCTCAAAGGCCTCTGGCCAACAAAGGCAGACAGGGCTTTGTCCAGCTGAGTCTTGGGAACTTCCAAAAGCAGAGGTTCCACCACCTCTCTGGGGCAGCTGTTGCTCCCAGCAAAGATCTCTTTCCACTCATGTCCAGCCCAAACAGCACAAAGGATAAAAGCCACAGGAGTTGCAGCCTTTTTATGCACTGGATTATGTTTAAAGGGACACATTTTCTCAGAGTTATCTAACAAGAAAGCACTTCACAAAGCTGCTAAGATTTACTGACTAGTTCCTGCCAGCATCATTCCAAGATAAGAATCCTCATCTTTCAAGGAAGGCAATCCCAGGACATTCCACACACAGGAAGATGCCCTTGTGGGAAGGCCACAGCTGAAGTGTTTTAAGCCATCCCAGAGTTTGAAATACTTGTCAAAAATAAACTGGTCCTGCAAGTAGGGTGGCTGGGGGAAGGGCAAATGATATGTTATTATACCTTCTCCCAGGAGAATTACAGGCCAGACCATTAACCCATTCTGGAAGCTGAACTGAGCTCCTGTGAGTCACAAAATGGCCACTTAATCTCTGATACAACAGACACCCTGCCTCAGAGGAGCTAACAGACTAAAGGCAATGCTACTGAAGATACATCAGATAATGACAAAAATCTACCTAACAATCAGGTTCAGAACAGCCTTTCCCAGGCCTAGAAAGCCACAGTGCTGTAACCTCTCTCTCAGACACCATTTGAACAGCTTGAGTTTAAAGGAGCATTAGTAGCACAGCACAAAACTCCCCATCCATCCTCTAAAGCCTGACAACTTCAGTTCAAAGATTCCTCAGGTGGCACTAAAACTTGCTGTACAGAGAAAGATAATATAAAGCACCAGCAGCCTTTCCAGATCATTGTCAAACTCCTACATCTGTTCAAACAGTGTTATAACAGAGCATAACCAATATCAAATAACAGCTATTTATATGTACCACCAAGAGTCTTGGCATACAACTGTTCCTTAAGAAACTTCCAGCAACAGGCTACAACCTATTAATGTACAAACAAGACTTTCTTGGACCTGAAACATAAGTTATATACTGGACCAAGATGACTACCTGGCTCTGCTGTCCACTGCCAACAGCTGACTTAGTTTACAAGAATATGAACTATGAACCCACCAGTACAAGTTCTCAGAGGAAGTAAAAAAAACCCTGTGCAGGAAGATTAAAACACTAAACACAGGTTATTTGAAAATAGGGATTGGAACCACGAACCTACTGTTACTAGAAGAGAGGAACATCAATAATCAGCTCTCCAGGGTTATAAGTATTGTTCAAGAGAATCATACTGCAGGGACTATTAATTCATCATATTACTGCTAAATCAACAGCAAAACTCACAGAGTGGTTTGGGTTGGAAGGGACCTTTAGGATCATCTTGTTCTACCCCCTGCCATGGGCAGGGACACCTTCCACTAACCCAGGTTGCTCCAAGCCCTGTCCAACCTGGCCTTGGACACTTCCAGGGATGGGGCAGCCACAGCTTCTCTGTGCCAGAGCCTCACTATTAAAAGAATTTTTATTAAGAACTACTAAAAAGAACTGAAAGACCCCACACCATTCTGTCAATAAATTGGTTCTCATTAAGCTTAAAAACACATCTATAACTCTTTACACAGCACCAACCTCGCAGTGATATTCAAATATTGCACTTTCAGTAGTATTTGCCGATTCTTCTGTTTCAGCACAAGTTTCTAAGGATGAAGACTGCTATTATTTTAAAAAAAGGAACGAAAGAAGGAGAGACAAAAAGAGAAAGAAAAAAAGATAGCAAAAGAAGGTGATCTATCAAGCTCTAGAGAACACAAGTGCTGCTGCCCTGGGCAGTTTCACTACAGCACTGGAGAAAACAAAGACTATTAGCAGCGTCGGGACGTGCTCTTTTGAAGCTGTTGAGTAGGCACAAACTTCTTGTTTCAGATCAAGCCTTGTATCTTCTTCAGTGTAAGTTGCCTCTTCTTTGGTCTTGAGTTGTTGTTACGATGTGGTTTATTCTTTTCCTGATCTGAACTTGAAGCAGCAGTTTCAGGTGGTAAATTCTGTTCTGTTCCACTTCATACTGGGGGAAGGGAAAAGACACACACACTAAATATCACTTGAAAGGAAATTCTCCCAGAATCACAGAATGGATTGGTTTGGAAGGGACCTTAAAGACCATCTAGTTCCAACCCTTATAAATCAATCCTAAGTGTTCCTACAAACAGGTGCATTTCCTCTACCTTAGATCTGTAAGTTTGGGAAAGGCTGTTTTAGGGACATATTTGGCATTGCCATTTCCAGTTTTCTTTTCTAAAAAACTACCTCCAAGCAGGGAGATGGTATTTCCAATTTTAAAGCCTTCAGACACAGTCAGGCATTTCAGGAAAAGTCCAGGGCTGTAGCATTTAACACGGCAACTTATCATTAATATTTAACTCATTAGTCCTCCTATCAATAATTTTATATCTGTGCTTATTAATTAAATTATGACATAATTTAACAAGTGCATGCACAGGTCCTCAGAGTAGCAACAGGGTGTATGTGTGCATGGGAATTAGAATTTCCTGACATTTCTGTTCCAAGAGGTAAGTTAAGGATTAGCAATACCTGAAGCACATTTAGAACTGTATAAAAATTAACAAATGTCTCAATTATATGTCCAGATGCTGCATGTAAAATAACTGCAGAGCCATTCTCTAGGCTTGTAAACGTTTTTGCAAAATGTTGATTGCATATACACAATATTTGGGCAGATAACACCACAGAAAAACCTTTCTGCAACAATAACTAGTTAGTAACTAATTCCCTCCTAAAGTTTTCCAGTCCCACTTTGTGTTTTCGTGAGAAAAGCAGTTCCAGCAAACTGCCACCTACCACACAAAACAAAACCTGATGGAAACAGAAGCTTTTCTTGAGAAGAAATCAAATCAAGTTTTGAGTTTGTTGCTTATTCAGTAAATAGATTAAAAAAAAGGAGGATCTTTTTGTGGACAAAAGCTGCTAAGAAGCAACACAGCTATGACTCCATGGATCCACTGGCATATTCTGCAGTAACCCAAAGGTATGAAGCACCAACACAACTCTCCCCCAAGTTGTTCCACAAGTCCCACACCAAAAGAGAAAAAAATATGGACAAAGCCTATTTCTCTACTGTAGCAGGAAAGCGAATTTCACAATTGACACTGAGCTTCGAACTCCCTTCATTGAACTTGAAAGAGGCAACTTAAGTGCCTCAAACTGAATTCAGGGAAACTTGAATCCTCACCCCAGTGAAAATGCAGCCTGCAGCCACCTACTGCAAGAGCTCCAAACCCCAAATGTGTGCAAACTCATCCCCACTTTCACACAAGTTTGTATCTCAGGGATCTCCCCCGGCAGAAGCATCTCCTTCAGCCACCACTCTGAAAACTTCCAGCTGAAATGAGTTTTCCTGGCAGACCATGGCATGAAAGAGAATAAAGAAACTGGGTGAGGGCTGTGCAAACCAGTACCTGGTGTGAAAGGTTTGCAGTGAAAGATTCAATTATCAAATATTATCAACAAGAAAACAGGAAGTTATTGCAATAATAACAGTATCACCAGGCTTCCCCCACACCTCAGCATTACATCCAGGCAACTGTTGCCACAATCTCTTGCAGGACAGTGTTATTTTTGGGCACCATTTCAGCTCTCAAATGAGCATCCCCTCGGCCAGGTTCAGGAGAAATGAAGCAGGCACACACTGCATCCCAGGAACTGAGCACGTGGAATCTTCTTACTCATGTACTTCTCTCATTTAATAGCCTAATATGATTAGAGTTCTCCCAGAGCTGTAACTTGTATCACATTACATTTATCATTTTTCTGGGCATAGAATATACCATATTTTCACATAATAATCAAAACTCCTCTTCCGATCAAATATGACTACAGATAATTTTATCAATAATCGAGTAAGGCATAAACCTTTCCATTAAAAGCCAATTCAACTTGATAATAAGATGGGTTTACTACACTGAAGTTCTTTTAAAAAAAGAGCTTACCAAGCAAGCATAACTCGAGCAAAAAGAAAAAATATCTCACTGTGCTCGTCTACCTCAAATTCTTTACTTTTTAATTCAGCTACTATAAATACTCCTCCAAATGGTAAACACCCTGAGCAGCTGCCCAGCCCCCAAGTCTTGCTGCCTCCTGCATTTGTGTATTTACAGCTGAAAGGTTTAATGCAAAGACAGGGAAGAGCTGAGCCCTGTTCTTAAGGCCTTTCATGTGCAGATTCTGCTAAATAACAGTAAAGTCACATGAAGCTGTTCAGCCAGAAAGCACCTATAGAGCCCCACATGGAACCTGCCCGATGACAGCATTGTTCTGCTTCCCATTTTCTTCACAAAAACAGGCAACTGCAAGAACCTGCATTCTATGGATCGGGACATGTGCTTCTAGAAACAGCCCTCTCTTACGTGATTAAGATACAATTTAATGAAGGCAAAACTTTGTATTCTCAGAGTGCACGCACAACACAGCCATCAGACACTCGGAGATCAGGCCACTCCACATCTTTCCGGGGGATACTGGAAGGCAGCACTGAACGCTGGCACCCCAACCAGCACGTGACAGCTACGAGCCCAGCCACCACCAGGGCAGCCAAGTCCGAAAAATACATATATGGGGGAGGGAGGGGAGGAAAAGAGTTAAAGAACTGCCAAGGACATCTGTAATTTAAAAAAAAAAACCGAAGTCGTTAAAACAAAAATCGGGGTTTTTAGAGGGTGAGCGCGGCCCGGGGCAGAGCCCCGCGCCGGGTCCCGATGCGGGGGGCGGAGAAGCGGCCCCGGAGCTCCGGAGCCGCCCGGGTCCGGTGCCGGCGCCCGGCGGGTCCGCGCTCACTGCGCTGCACCAAGATGGAGGCGGCGGAGCGAGGGGCGGCCGCGCCGAGGGGCGGCGCCGGGGCCGCGGCCAGCGGGGCCCGCGTTGCGCGGGCGGGCCGGGCCGGTGACAGCGGCAGCGGCGGGGCCGTGCGGGCCGGCCGGGCCGGGGGGCGATGCACACAAAGGGGGGCGATGGCGGCCGCTCCCCGCACACAAAGGGCCGCGGCCGCGCTGCGCCGGGCGGGGCCGCGCGCGGCACGCCGGGAGCCGCCGCCGCCCCTCCGCCCGCACGGCCCGGCCGCTCCGCCGCGACCCGGAGCCCCCGACGAGCCGCCCCCGCCCGCTAAGGCCGCCTGCGGCCCGCGACGCGGCGAGTCCCGGCGCGGCCGCCGCCGCCGCCCCGCACCGCCGGCCTAGTAGGCCGCACCCCCACACACCCCCCCCATCAACCACCACCACACACACACACACGCTCCGGGCGCGCTGCCCCCGGTGCGGCGGGAGGTGCGCGGGTGGCGCGCTGGGCGGAGCGGCCCCCCCCCGGTGCCGTGAGGGGGTCGCGGAGCCCCCCCGGGCCCGCACTCACCCCAACAGCTCAGCGCCCCCGCTCCAGCGCCGCCATGAGCAGCACGGCCCGGCACGTAGGACTGAGACCGCGGCGCTCTCGCGAGAGCCGCCCGCCAGCGGGGGGAGGGGGACAAGGGGGCGGGGCCGCGCATGCGCACCGGGAGCGCGCGGGGGCTGCGCGCGCGGGCGCGCGCTGAAGGGCTCCGTGGGGGGGGCGGCAGCGCCCCCTGGCGGCCGCGGGGAGGGAGAGGGGCTGAGGGCGGTGCGAGGGAAGAGGGAGAAGAACCTGTTACAGTTTTATCTCTTTCGAGTTAACGGCGTCCGAAATGCCTGTGAGGCGTTTTAATCTTCGCTGTCCCAGTGCGGGTTAACGTCCCTCCAACTGGGTCGTTTGCGTGCATTCGGAAAAAAAACCAGAAACTAAATAGAAGTTGTTTGATTGAGGGGAGAGAGAAAACCCCGGCTGAGGGGAGGAGAGCTCCAGTTGAGGGGAGAGAACGAGTGCTCAGCTAAGGGGAGAGATGGAGCCCAGTCTGTGGGGGAGACTGAAGGGAGAAGGAGAACTTGTTATAGTGACTGAAAATGTTGTATTTTGTCTCTTTTAAATTAATGTTGCCTGAAACGCCTGTGAGGCGTTTTTATATTCACTGTCCCAGTGCAGGTGAACATTCCTCCAAACTGGGTTGTTGCCCATGCAGCCAGAAGGAACCCAGAAACTAAATAGCAGTTGGTTTGATTGAGGGGAGAGAGGAAAGCTCGGCTGAGGGGAGAAGAGGAGCCCCGGCTGGGGGCAGAGGACGAGGGCTCGACTGAGGGGAAGGGAGAGGGAGCCCAGGTTGAGGGGGGAGAGGAAACCCTGGCTGAGGGGGAAGGAGCTCGGCTCAGGGTCATGGCAGGCTCCGAGCCTTGCCCTTGTTGAAGCTCCCACTGAGCTGAAGGATCAGGGGGTGACATTTTGTGTCTGGACTCCCACCCACAGGCAGAGCATTTCCAGTCCTGGAGCTCTGGTCCAGTTTCCAACAGTGAAGCCAATTCCGAAAATGCCCAGCAGCGCTCAGGAACTGTGTGCGACTGGGCATTTACAGCCACAGACTCCGCATTTACAGATCCAGAACGGGACAGGAGTGAATGGGACATGTAGCTGTGTCACGGGAGGTTTAGGCTGGACACGGGGGAAAGGTTCTTCCCCAGAGTGGTCGGGCACTGAACAGACTCCCCAGGGCAAAGGGCACGGCCCCAAGGCTGCCAGAGCTCAAGGAGTGTTTGGACAACGCTCTCAGGGACAGGGTGGGATTTTGGGGTGTTCAGTGCAGGGCCAGCAGTTGGACTGGATGATCCTTGTGGGTGTCTTCCAGCTCAAGATGTTCCATGACTCTATGAACATATTTAAACTTCCCTTGCCAATTCTGGCCCACTACTAATCAACAATAAACTCACTCAAAGCAATTGCTGTTCAGTTTCTGGCTTTTCTAAATGCACAGCAATGACCAAATTGGAGGGATGTTAAATCTACCCTGGGATAGCACAGATAAAAATGCATCACAGGCATTTAGGATGATGTTAATTTAAAAGAGATAAAATGCAACATTTAAGTTATTATAATATTTCACTCAGGCAAGGTAAAAACTAGAGGGAGTGAAAAAGGCTTGGGAACATGCAGAACACATGGAATTCCCCCCAGGACTCACAAACAGAACACACCTGAGAAAATTACTTCTCACTGAGTTTTTTTATTCCCTCCTAAACAATTCCTAATAGAAAAGGATTGTATGCAAGAACACTCCTGTACAGAAATCCCTTATATCTACCAGTCTTGCTGGATATTCCAGATGTTCACAAGGAAATGTCTCTTAATAAGCACAGGAACAAGTCGCCTTCTGCATCTATCAAAAGTCTTGCTTGGGAAAAAGTGGCATAAAAATTTAATATTGGAAATTAGATGTTTGTTGTTCTTGGGGGATTTTTCTTTGATCACAGGTCAGACAGATCTTTATATAAAAGTGTCAATAAAAATATCACCATGTTGATAAATTCCTACAACGCTGCACCTCTAATTTCACTCAATGCAGTAACTATGGAACACCTGTCACTGCACTCACCTGTGAAGTGACATTAAAAATCTGTGTGTGTGTGGTCGGGTTTGGTTATTTTTGAGGCAGACCTGAGCTCGCTCTTCCTGAGTCCAAAGTGGTGGGAGGACAAAGAGCTTTGATCTGAAGGTGCTGAGCTCTGGGCAGGGTCTGAGCACACCGACAGACCAGGGCTGGCCAGCACCCACCCCCCTGGGAGCACTGGTAAGGCTGGGACGGGTCTATCCACCGAAAAAAAGAACAGCCAAATATGCAGAGTCCTTCAAAACGCCCAGGTTTGTGTCAGGAAAGGTTGTCCACTGATTGTCACCCCTAAAACAAGGTAAACTTTGCTCTGAATAGGAGTGACTGCTTCGAGTGCCCTTCTGGCACCTGCTGTTCTCTTACCTGCTCCTAAGTGTCCAGGAAACAGAGTCAACCCAGGTAACAAAGTCAGTCCAGGTAGCAAAGTCAACCCATCCAAACCCTGAGGGGTCACTCTGCAAAGCAAAACTGCTCCGTGCAGCCAGAGCAAACCAGGCCCCTGCCATTTACAATGTGGGTTTTGGATAGTCTCTTATTCCCTCTATCAAGCACAATAATCACAACCTGCATTATGTTCTCGAGCTACAGACGAGGTGGATCTAAAAGCCAACTGCACAGCTGGAATTAAATTACCTAAAGCTCATAAAAAAAACGACAAAGGGAGAGGAAATGAACGATCACAAGGGAGGACACATCAAATATTTCAGTGTTAAGCATCCTAAGACAGAGCAACAAGCCTCTGCCATCAACATTTCAGGAAAGTGCAGAGAAAACAGCCCACACACTTGAAAGATAAAACAAATTTACAAGGAAACAACCTGAAAGAACAAATCCTTGTCAGGCAGTTTCATAACAGTCTCTGGAGGTTTGGAGGTGAGGTTTTTGTGGCCTAAGCTTCACAGTCCGGCAGATCTTCCCTCTCCACCTCGAAAGATTCCTTGCTGATTGACAACAGTTCACGCAGCTCTTTGTTTTCAAGCTGCAAAATCAATATTTTTGCTGAAATAGAAACGAGCTAATTCACAATTAAAGGATGAGAAACTTTCAGTAGCCCCACTCCTTCACAGACAGATAAAACCCATACTTTGTAATACAAGCATTAGTACGGTGCTGGCACAAGGGGAACCACGTCATTTGAAGTGTATCTTTTGCTTCTGGCTTCACATATATAAATCTACACATATGAGGACCATCAAGACTTGAAAACTAACAGATCATATTCTGTTTCCTGACCCCACCCCCAAATTTTTGATTATTATGAATCCTTGACACAAACAGAAAATCCAGAGTAAGTCTCTAGATCCCCAAAGCTCGATTTATCCTCAACAGCTGGATCTGCTCTTACCTCCAGCTGAGCCAGTTTCTCCTGAACTTTAAAGAACTGATCATCATCCACTTGAACAGCTTTTCTCATCACCTCTCCCATCTCACATATTCTGTCTATTTGATTTTCAATTTCCTGAAAGACACAAAACATTCAGCATGTTCAGGCAAAAGCAACAGTCATAACCTATCCCCTCTAAATGACTTACTTCCATTGTCCCAAGTTTGGATTCTTTCCATGTTTTGAATTTTAATCCTTTCCTCCCAAGCACTTGCAATCCTTTCCATCTTGTACACTCAGGGATAAGAACATGTACCTCTTTGTCCTTTATCATGAGTCATCAGTGAAAACAGTGAATAGGATCACAGCAGTCAGCAAGATGAGGCACCCTGACTTGCTAAGAGGGAAAGAATTTCAAGTGTGACAAGGACTGAGGCAACAGATTCGGGGTCACGTGAATGCCATTACTAGGCAGTAAATTTTATATTGCTTTATTAGACAAGCCTGGCTCTGACTTTATAAAGACGTCAAATACAAAAGCAAAGAAGATGTCAAGTAACAGTGTGCAGTAAACAGGCTCATCTCAGAGGGCAATGAAACCAGAGCAAACAAGACCAGAGCCTCCTGAGGCAGATTTTACAGAATCAGACTAGAGACAGCTCTGATCCTTCTGAAGAAGCATTTTGTTGAATCTCAGAAATGCAAACAGACCAAACACTGAAAATTCCAACATGGAATGTAGCAGCTCCTGCTTGAAGAGCAATACATCAGATAATGTGACAGGGTGGGGTTTCTCTAAATGCCCACAGTACTTCCACTGGCTCTGGAAGATAAATGTATCACAGAGCAGAGAATTCAGTTTTGAATTCCATTATTCATAAAGTATGTAAACAAATGAGAGCATCTAGAGGAGAGCTGCAGGAACGAGAAAGACTTCTGGGAAAAAAAAGATTATTAATTTTCTAAACAGTATTATTTTTCTAAACAGGAGGATGGTTACGATAAAAAAATGGATCTTTAAAAGATATCAAAATGTTGTGACTGTTCTCCAAGGGGTGGGTAGGTGAAAACTCATGGACTTTAGTATGGAAGACTCTGCCTAGACATTGAGACAGTCATATCCCATCAAAGGTTCCTCCTGAGCCTTTTCAGCTTTGCATTTCCAACTTTTCTTCAAATGTAAAGTCTTGATAAGCAGTTTGTGCACCCACTGGAAACCAGCCATTGCTACACCACTTACCTTCAGAGGAGCCAAGCAACCCACAAAAGAGAAGTGGTGAGGTGCCACATATCAGTGCCAAGACACACGTGCAAAGAGTTAGGCTGGCTCCAGTTCCAAAGGAAAACCCAAGACATGAGATGTCAGTTGGTTGAACCAACTTGCTGCTCTCCAATCACATAAAAATGCCTTTTAACAAATGCCTAACACAATTTGTAAGTCTTAAAAAGAGATTTAACGTTATTCTGTTTTTATTAGACACCTAACATAAAACAGGCCACAGTTAGCAGCAGCCACCACATCCCATCAGCTCTAAAGTCACTGAGTCCAGCATGGATAAAGGGACACTTTTAGGCCACTGCAGAGAGTATCTGGATTTAAAAACACTTGGAAGTGAAAATCTCTTAAGAATTAAACATATACAGTTCACAGAGATTTAGGAGGTTCTTTTCCCTGTGTTACAGTTACTGAACAGGAATGGTAACAACTCAGGTGTTTTGATTTTACTGCAGAGGATCAGAAATGTTAATTCTTAACCCAGGGAATTCACCACCTGGTCGAAAGAACAAGACTCCACCTGGGCTGTGAAGGGGTTGTATTCTGAAAGGAACAGAGGGAAAAACACCAGCAGAGAGAGACAAGAGTAGGAGAAAAGAGTAGGAGAAAATGTATTTTGTAGCAGAGACATTGCAGGACTGGAAACAAAGGTTGTATGACAGCGAGCAAGTGAGGGGTCTTGGGCACTGCCCTGTCCCCATTCCACCTTACCACAGAATTAGCCTGATGGACTTTCAAGACCGGTTCTGCATCTTCACGTTTTCTCCCTTCCAAAAGCTGCAACATCTGCTTCCTGTACTTGCTCATGATGAGCTCGAGCGCATCTTGGTGCTCCTCCAGCGAGACCCACAGCTCTGCAGAACACAGCCCGTCACACGAACGGAAGAGCGGGAGACCTCCCACAGCAGCGGCAGCAGGTGCCCGGAGGTGCCGGGGACCAGCTGATGGTGGGATCGCGCAGCCCACGACAGCTCAGGCCTGGCACTGCCGTGGGGCTGCCCGGAGCCCCCTCGGCCGAGGAGCCACCCGGGACATCCAGCGACTCTGCCACGGGCAACACAGATCCACCCCCACTCTCCCCGACACGACCCTCCCGCCGGCACCACCGGGCGCGCATCTCCCGCGGGACATCCCCGGGGCCCCTCTGACATCACCCACCGGGACCCACCCCCCGATCCCCAGCACCCCCCGGGCCCCGCTCACCCCTGTTCTCCTGCTGCAGGTCGCGGATCTGCGTGTTCTCCTGCGCCAGCACCACGTGCGGCCGCAGCCGGGACGGGTCGGGCCGCTCCGCCGCGACGCCTCCCGGGCCCTGCCGAGACACGGCGGGGGTCGGTCCGGCCGCCCCTCCCGGACCGGGCCGACACGCGGGGGTCGCTCCGCCCGCACCCCCCGCCCCGCGCTCACCTGGTCGGCGCAGCCCGCGCCCGCCTCCCGCATGGCGGCCACGCGGCGGTGCAGCACGGCCGACTGGTCGATGAGCGACTCGGCCGCCGTGTCGTGCTCCTTCAGCCGCTCCAGCAGCGTGCGCGCGTCCGTCAGGATCTTGTCGATGGTGCAGCTCATGGCGGGCGGCGCGGCTCACCGCCGCGGCGGACCCATGTCCCTCCCGGCCCTTCCCTGCCCCTCACACCCCCCGGCCCCTCAGCCCCTCACGGCCCCGCCGGGCGCGGGCGGACGCGAACCCGCGGGCCCGGGGGCGCCGCTTCCGCCCGCGGCCACAGCGCCGCCAGTGCGCAGGCGCGGGCCGGCGCGGGACCGCCGCTCCCACAAGGGGCCGCCGGGCGGCGCCAGAGCGCCACGGGCAGAGAGAGGGGCGGGGCCAACAGGCGGGGCAGGGTCAGCGGGCGGGAATGGGGTCACGGAGGGGGCGTGGCCACATCGAGGGGCGGATCTACTGTGGGCGTGGTCAGCGTGAGGGGCGTGGCCAGGGGCGGGGTGCGGTTCCCCCGTTCCCGAAGGGAAGCTCGAATCCCGGGAGCTCGCTTTGGTTTTGGGGCGTTTTAGGGGGTTTTGGGGCAAGGGGACACCGCCCCCACCGGCACACTGTTACCGAGCCGCCTGCCCCGGTGGATGCCCCCCCCTCGCACGTTCGTTACCACGCCGCGGTTCCTCGTCCCCGAGCCCCCCGCACCGAACCCCCCGATCCCATCGGCGGCAGAAGGTGCCGGAGGAGCCGGGAAGGGCCCTGGCTGCGGGCGGGCGCTGCTCGGCACAGCCTGTTTGCACAGGGCCGGTCCTTGACCCCGGGTCCCGTTATCTCCGGGGCTGCTCCTCGCACAGCGCGATCAATCCCGCGGGGATCTGTGGGGCTGCCGTCTTATCTGATACTCCTGTTTGTCCCTCCCCACAGTAAACATCCGCCACTCAAAATAACAAGCTCTGCACTGCTGACTTGCTGCTTTGATTCTTGTTTGCTTACTGAAGCTACTGCTGCTGATCCGTGGTGTCCTTGAGGCTTTGCCCGACTCTGTGCCACAAATTTGTTTAGTATCACTGACTTCATTACAATGTTTTCAACAATAATATTTTAACAGGACTCCCTCTGACTTGAATCATCTTTCAAGTTAAAATCCCCATTCACACAGACACATGAGAAAACTCCAGGATGCTTTCTCAGAGGAAGGATCCCTTGTGATCCCAGAGATAATCAAGAAGTGCTGAATGGGATCATTTCATATAAGCAACAATCTCTAAGCATGCAGTCAATGCAGCAAAGAATGGAGTAAGCAGCTGCATTTGGAATATTTCATCAGAATCAGATTAATTAGTGAAGTGTGAGAGCTATTCTGCAAATTTGGGAACTGTAATCCTGCTTTATAGCAACTTGTGTGGAGCTAAATGTCCAGCCTGTGCTTTATGGCACGTTGCACCTTGTGGTCCTTCCCTACTTTTCATCTTATTAGAGAATATTAAAAAATTAAGACAACTTGTTATCAGAATTCTCTTTTCCTAATGGGCAATTCCTGAACACTTGGAAAACTGACAAATATTGCCGTGTTTCCCATTCTGGTTATGGGATGAGTTGGTCACAGCTTGCCCTGCCCAAGATGGACACGACATCCCCGAGTTTTAGCGAGGGCTTGTTTCCCTGTCCCACTTTCACATCCCCACGTGACCCCACGTGTGCAGTTCAGCAGCTCCTGTCGCTTCCCAGCTCCATGTGCACCTTCCGAGCCTCTCCCAGTACATCCATTTTTCCCAGAGCCTCTGTGGCTCACGGAGCAGGCCCGACACAGCTCCGTGGGATGATCTGTGTGTTCCAGAGCCACCTTCCTGTTGGTCACTTTATTCAACATAAGGAGTTTCAAAGTGAAATCAAACCTGCAGCCCCCGAGGTTCCACTTAACTCAGGCACTCAAGGAGCCATTTAGAAATGCAGCACTGGGAGTTCCAGTCCACATCCACAAGCAGTCAGCTGGAGGAAGGATCATTTCACCTCTTCAGGAGCTGTACTGGGATGTGTCTGAACCTCTGCCCTGTTCTGTTCCCTGTGTTCATACTCCTGATTTAACCCTCACCTCTCCCTGGTGGCAGAGATGCCACCCTGCCCTTCCACACCAACTGCTGTACCAGAGTATAATTCCAGGATCAGTTCATTCCCTCTGTAGTGTTCTGGCTGCTTGGAATAAAATTCCAGAATGAGGGAGATGGGAGACCATGACACCACCCCCACACCCAGGGATGGGGCTCAGCCCCTCTCCAGCAGATCTTCTGGCATGGAACCATTTGTTCAACTCCCAAAGGGCAGTGGAGTGACTCCGTGTGGCGCCAGGACACAGAGTGGATCCCAGTAGGACAAAGCTCCTTGATTTAAATGCTGGGAATGCTTGTCACCAAAACTTGGAGTATGGAGCAACAGAGCTTAAACAAATCAGCGGATGAGCATTTTCTGAGTAGTGGTGCCTTCTAATTCCCTTGGCTTTATCACATCAATTCTGTGTAAACGAAAGAGAATGTATAAATTTGGCCTCTCAAACCTTTTAGTGTTTAACTTCAATTCGATTAAACACTTATGTGTGTGTACAAAGTGAAAAATGAGGTTACAAGAGGTTAATGCTTTAATGCTTTTAATAACTCTTAACCACATGGCTGTATTTTGTCAAACAGAACATGGGTTTGTTGTAGCAGAGAAGGGAACACTGGATAGAGGCAAACTGAGACACTCTGAGACAGTAACCCTGCTGCAGAGCCCAAACTGCTTCCAGGCCATCTTTGAAAAATCAGAAACAGTATTTCTGTGATGGGATAAATACATAACATTGCTGAGCACAGCTGAGGAGGTTCTTGATCACAGGAGGAAAGTCACAAAGAAAAGAAATCCAAACAGACCCAAAGCACGGAAAAAGTTATCAAAGAGATTGGTAACAGGCCCTGGCACAGGTTGCCCAGAGAAGCTGTGGCTGCCCCACCTCTGGAAGTGTCCAAGGCCAGGTTGGACGGGGCTTGGAGCAACCTGGGCTAGTGGAAGGTGTCCCTGCCCATGGCAGGGGGTGGAACTGGGTGAGCTTTAAGGTCCCTTCCAACCCAAACTGTTCTGGGATTCCGTGAATAACGCACAGAGGAACCGACCTGTAGCAAAGGGCAACATCTGTGACAGACTGAGTGACATCTAAATGTAAAGTAGGGAGTAGGGAAAAGAATGTAAATGGAAGTAGGGAAAAGAATAAAGGGCAAATTTCTAGGATAATTCTTGGGGGTTTAATCATAAGTTAGAAAGATTGTGGCTAAGTCTGTGAAAGCACAAGTGCACAAGTTTCCCATAGACACCACCTTTTCCAAAGCATAATGTGGCATTTCTGATTTCCACTACGAGTCCTTCCTTCAGAAACTTGGTGCCCATAAACAACCAACTATTCCAGCAGCTACAGCTGTTTGAAAAGCAAACTACACCACACCCCCAACACTTTCTGACTGCTTGCTTTTACAATTAACTGATGGTGTCAACACAACCATCAGCTACTCTCACAGTTTCACTGGCACTGCCCTCAACAAAACTGTAGCACAGAGACTCAGACCAGGGGGCCAAGTGAATCCTCCTCTTGCACTTCCCATACTTCAAGGTGGATTAATGTGGCATAAACCAGAGTTGTCCTGTGACAAAAGTTATTTCCAAGAAACTCACTCTTATTGTTCATCCTAATTATCCTGCTTTGATAAATCTTGAGGAGTCACCCACTGCACCACAGCACTCACATTTATGAGTCTAATATTCTTTTCCCTATTAAAACAAATGTCCTCAAGATGGAATCCAGGCTGGAAAAAAGGAAAAGCATTATCATTGATAAATGGATGTATCCAGTTAGTTCAGTCCCTCAGCAGCAAGACTCCACTGCTGATAAAATGCTGATTAAGGGATTCCACCATAATTATTTTGTAATGCTTAATACAGAGTGTCAAGATCTTCTGCTTTATGGAAATCAGGTCCAGGACTTGGCTTCCCTTTGCTGTACCTGCAAAGTACAGTCACTCCAGTGCTTAAAGTTACAAGTACTCCCTATGAATTACCAACTCGGAGATCCCTGCAGGAGATTGTAATCAAGCCTAATTAAGATCTTTATCTTTTTCCCCATCATGCCTGGATGAATATCAATGCACTGGAGCATTTTATTGACAAATCTTGGTCTTCCAGCCAAGGAGAAACAGATTTGGCACAAGACACTTAAAGGAGGAGTTGTCAGGGTACCCATGCACATTGTGAGTGTAGAATGGATGGGCTTCTTGGACCTCCTCTGCCTTCAGGAACAGGAATATTTTGTAGGCTGTCTTGAGATTTTCAGGTGAGTTCAAAGCAGTTTGGCTCCTGCATTAAAATTCAATGTATTTCAACAGTTTAACTCTTCAAGATTTGCCTTACAAGCCTGTTAGAAAATGCACGGTGAAACTATCCAACAACTTCATGATTAAGGAAAAAATCAGTCTTAAAAAAAGATCAAAATTGGTTTTCCTCTCTGGTCTGATGTTTCAGCATTTCCTCCCATGAAAGCATTTAAGAACTTAACGAGAGCTTCCATCTTCTCCGGAGTTATTTCCCTTCCAATCTGACCCTGATGATTTGTCTGATGCATTTGATGCAAAAGAGAAGAGTATCTATATTATCTCACACTAAGTCACCTGAATGAACTCGTGCTCTACAATGCTGAAGGGGAGCTGTTCACTGTGCAAGGTCACACCAACATCCAAAATTGTTAGTCCTGAGGCTTTGTGCTGTTTCTCACCCACGACTGAGGTCCATCCCTGCCCATGCAGAAAATCCCAACAGTGCCAGCACTGCTGCACCTTTGGAAGATCAGTAAATAATCCAGGAGAGAGGAGGAACAGAAAACTTGCAGGTTTTTCATGAGTTCCTTAACAAATAGTAAATGCAAGCTCTCAGAACACCAAATTTTTGGCAAGGATTTGTCTGCCAGTGTATTTTATGCCTCTAAACCATTTAATCTCTCTAAACCAAAAATAGGTAAAGCTTAAGCTAGATCACTTTAATACATGAGCTGTATTGTTAATACTCAGCTTTCTTTAATATTGCTTAGAAGAGTTTACTAGCAGGAGAGATTTAATCCTGTAATGAAATAATCTATATTTCAATATAACCTTTAACTCACATAGAACAACGATTACTGTAATGAGCAATTAGTTTTCCAAGAGCTTCCAATCGTTTAGTATTTGACTCTTGCTTTCATCATTTAATGATTTACAGTAATGAGCTGGGACATCAGTATTTTGTACTGAAATGGCCAAAATAGTTGCCGAGGCATCCTTGCCCTCATGTGACAGATCTCAGATGGTTTGGGGAGAAGTTAGCCAAGAGCAATAGACGATGCCATCACTTCTGTTTCAGTTCTACTGAAAAACAACAACAAAGTGACCGTCCTGACTTGCAGTCAGGGCTCAGTAGCTTTTGGAGGACTGCTCCTCTGCTGAGATTCTGCCCTTTGTTTGAGTTTTGTTTGACAAATGCTTTATAAATGAGCAGGAGAGGTGGTTTATGTTTCATTAATGAGGCCGATAGTGGTTAATTACTGAAGTTACGTAAACAATCCAATTCCAGATCGAGCCAAACGGGTCAGTTATGCAGAGAAGATCCAGCTGGAGCAGATACGATTTCCTTTAACTATTCGGATACCAAGCAAGTCACAGAGATCTCAAATCTCCAGTTCAGATGAGCAGGGAGTTCTGCTGAGCCTGGAAACAGGTATTGACCCAGGGCAACTCTTCCTTCATCTCCAGCTTCCCCACTGCCCAAATCCTCAGCCCCAGCTGCCCAAAGGCAGACACTCCACGGGGGTTCAGTTTCCACTGGTGGCAGTGAGGCTGCACAAGTGCTGCAACACAGTGTCCAGGGCAGGCTGGTGTCACCACATCTGCTTATTTTCCATGGAAAACATGCCTTATTTCTGTGGAAAACATCCCATACTCTCCACTTCAGTGCCACTTCTAGATGTGGGCCCATGGCACGAACTTGCTCAGCTAATGTTTTCAGGCCGTGTCCATGAGTAGCACTTTATTTACTCACCTCTAGTAAATCATGCTTGGAGTCTGTGATTATTTACTTTGCCCACTGAAAGGGCTCTGGGCATGGGACTGATCAGAGACTTCATCAGTGAGCAGTGTTTTGTAAAATTGATGTATGTATAGGAAAATAAAAGCAAACAGAGCTGGAAAGGAGCTTAAAAAAACGTTTTCCTCCCTTACAGACCAAAAAAAACAATTCTCAAGTTCTGCCCAAACTGATCTTCCAAATATCCAGTGAAGATTGTACAAGCAACTTACTCCAGTGCTCTATTTTTACCACAGTAATTGCTTTCCCTAGTATCTAATTTAAACCTCCCTTATTCCTAAATAACCTTTTTGTTTCTTGATTCTTTACAAGCATGGAAAACAGTTTCTTTTCTTCTTTGAAGCAGTCCTTCAGGTGACTCACGTGTGCCCTCAGATCTCCCATTTTTGTCATGCTGAGCTTTGAGCAGGAACAGCGATTTGTTAAAATAATGTAAATATCTGTATTTAACATAAGTACATGTATTTAACCTGGTCTGAATCACTGCATGACTAATGCACAACAGTTTTATTAGTGCAGCTATGAAAACACCGTGGTGGGGGTTGGAGTAAACAACCACGGGCTAATACTTAACGTGGCACTGCTGTTTATTCATACTACAAGTAAGTTTTAGGTTCTTACGTATTTATTTTAGAGATTTAATTTACTCTGAATCCACTAGGCTTTATAAAATGAACAGAATGGGGATTTGATAGCTTTTAAAAAACTGGGCTTCACGTTCCCCAGAGTCAACAGGCTCTAAATACCCTCATCCCACAGCTACATTTGACCAGCTTATCACTTGGTGGCTTCTATTAGAAAAAGTGCTAAAAATACAAGTCAGTAGTATTTACAAGCTAAAGGCAATATTTCACAAACCTCTGCTTGTTTTTCCCGCTTCCATGAGAAAGGTTGGATGAAAAAGCCAATGGGATATGTGAAAGAAATACTGCTATGGAAAAAAAATCTTAGTTCTATGAATTGTAAATTCTTCGTTTTTACCACTGAGGGTTTTTTTGACAATTTAGTAGGCTGTTGTCTGAGGCTGCTTTTGCCAGAAAGACAAATGCTGATCCTAATTAAGCTTACAAGATCATTATCTTTGTGTCTGCTGTATCATCTATGCATTCCAGCCCTCCATCACCACACCTGACCAACGCAGGACATTTGAAAACTCAAAAAACCCCATAATATGCTCAAATAACATCTGTCAGTCAATCCCGTTAGTTCTTGAAAGCCAGACTCAAACTCCACTCCAAGATTCCCAAATGGTGCCATTTTACATGGAAATAAGTAGCCTTATTGCTGCTTTTCTCTGGAGCCCATGGATACAAACATGACCCTCCTTTGAAGGGTGATGTCAGTTTGCTGTGTATCCATGAAAACCCACTGTCCCTAAAGACTATTTTAAGTGACTTTGCTGTAAGATATCCAACAGGAAATTATTTTATCCTTTTGCCACCTAATCCCATGAAGTACAGGACAGAACCAGTTTTTCCTGAGGTAAATGGAGAATTGCTCTTACACAGAAGGAAGGGAGTGAGGAGGTTTGCAACCTGCTGGGCAGCATGTTAGGGAGCACGTGGAACAGCAGGAGATTCCCTATCCAAAATGTCACATCTTCTACCTAGGAAGTGATGAAAACATCAAAGAGTAATATTAAGTTATTAGAAATTATTAATAATGGAAATATTTGGGCGATTAAGAATGAAAATCTGCAAAATTAGCAGCAACACGAACGTAAATTCACTGAAATTGTTAATGTACAGGCGAGCCTTGTGCGTGCCAGGGATGTCAGGATCAGAACAGGGAGGACACGTTTGGTGTTTGGCAATCCTGCCCTGATCCAGTGTTTCCAAATGAAATTACCATGCCATGCAGAAATCTCCAAATAATACCACTGCAGTGCTTGCTCTGCCCGGGAAGTGACCACTGTCCATCCACGCTCCGACGCGTCGATGAGAAGCCACCAAAAAGGGAGAATTTGAGATTCTAGCAAGAGAGCAGAATATTTGGTGGTGGGGCAGGGAGCGCTCCGGGAAGCAGTGACGTGAGGGTCCCCATGGCCTCTGTCCCTGATGACCCAGTTATTATTTGATTTATGTGGGCTCGCAGCTGCCCTCGCTCCGACCCCGGCCAAGGCTGTGTGGGAAGTTCGTGTCTCGGAGCCGTAGGATTGCTCTGCGGAGTGTCTGGAGCCTGGTGTGTGCACACAAACTGATAAATAGGGAAAGGCCTGGATTGCTCCAGCTGGATCAGAGCTGGGATCAGGGCTGGGATCAGAGCTGGGATCAGCGCTGCAGCCCCACGGACTCTCTGGAAGAGAGAAGCTCCCTGGAACTCCGGTGAGTATTTAATTTCCTTCTCTGCATGCTCTGGGATTATGAATTGTTGCTCCAGCCACACATCAATTTGCCATGTGAAAAGATTTCGGGCATTGGGCTTTTTTCCTTCTTTTCCCCCTTTTTTTTTTTTCCCTTTCTTTTTAAACATCTGACTAAATGAAAACAGAAAACACGAGCTTTTAAATTTGGTATCCTACTGCCAAGGGTTTGTTCCAACAGTACTTCATTTGACATAGAGAGGGAAGAAAAACGACTTTTAAATTAAATTATTTGTTTCCCTTCCCAAAAGTACCTGGAAATCTGTGAGTTTCAAACAACCTCTTATTTTACAGTGCATAAAAATTATACCTTTGAAATAATTATTCATGAGGGTAACAATTTCAAAGGAAGATTTCAAGCTAATTGCAACACAATCCGTTAGAGAAATAAGCCAATTCTTATTATGATTATTGTATGACCAAGAGAGAACACATTTAAGGAGAAGAAGAGTGGGATTTCTTCAAAGGGTAGCTCTGGGGAGCTTCTTGGCACATTAAAACTGGGAGGAAGAGATAAAACCTTAATAATGCATATAATCTGCACATAGGGACAATCAAGTGATCCTACAGCTTCCCCCGCGAAATCATCCTTTAATTAATCAAGTGATTACTAAATTGCTTGGGTGAAATGGAACATATCACCTGCCATCACACATAGTTGCCACTGATCGTACTGAGGTAACATTTTTTTTCAGTTTTTGGTTGAAATTTTCACAAACAAGAGAAAAAATAAGCTTTGCTTCCAGCAGCAAGCAAAGTGCAGCGATTAACAGCGAGCCTGAAACGTGCCCTCGAGTTCCACTACGTGACCATTAATGTGCCCCAAGGTGTGTTCAAATAGTTGGTGAAGACCTTCAGCTCGAGCCCCTAAAATTCCCGGTAAACAAGAAATTTCTCCATGACTCCATTGTCAAAATATTTACGAAAGCAGCTGAAGTACTGTCAGTACAGAGCCCTGCCAGGGCTCCCTGTGCCTCTGCGACGTGAAGGATGTTTTGCATCTTAAATAAATTTGAGAAGCTGATGATATGTTACTTTATGGTACGGGATTTTGCAGCAATAAAAATGATGAAAACCACATCTTTCACCATAAATAGCAGTAAATAGATGTACAGTACAGATTCTAGTCTGAATGTGTACATTCTATTTATGGTTCTGCTTCGCTTTTATCAATCAATGGCTTTTTTTTCCTTCATGGTTTCCATCTTTTATAAATTGACAAGTTTGTCAGCTGGGACTACGAACTGAACCTGGCTGAATTTTTATATAAAATGGATAACCAACCCCTTGAATGGACACACATTCTGGGTTATATTGAACATTTTTGACCACTGGCAAAACTAAGCCCGTAAAAGCTCAACATTTTCAAACGTGCTTAAACAACCCCAAGTGTAGGTCACCTGTTCTAAAAAAACACCACTGCCCACCTGGTCAGGATTTCACACATGGAAATTCCCAGCAGAAGAGGGAAAATCAGAGAACAGTGTGTGCCTTTCCACAGATGACATTTTCTTTCAGGCCAGACTGTGTGACTGAGGACTGAAGAGTCCCATCCTATCTGTGTTGGGGTTCTACGAAACAAGGGATTAAAAAATTCATCTGCTTTTGTTTTCAGCTATTTCCACTTTTTAGGCTAAAGACCTTTATGTGCCATCTCTGGGAATATACTTAAATTTTTGCTTCCTTTTAAAGCACTCACGTGCAAACATCTGGTTATATTGTGAATACACGGAAATGGGAAAAATGGGCACAAAACATTTTGGTTTGGGAATGGCACAGCTGTAACTGCCCCAAACACCCAAACCTGGTACTCCAACCTTGTTTCAGCTTTATCCAAGTTATTGTGTTTTGAAAATTACCACTGGGCATGTCTGGTATGTTCTGCCAGGGACTCCACATGCATTGGGTACGTGCAGAATTCCCCTGCCAGCCTGGCAAAGGGTTAACGAGCATCTGTGTGGGCTCAGGAAGTGTCCCTTAGGTCATGGCTCACTCCCAGGAGGTGTGAGGGATTTGGGATGGCTACTGAGCTCTGGGGAGAGCAGCATATAATGGATCTCAGTTTGGAGGAGGCTTCCCTGCTGCTGCCTCACTCACATACCAGGGGTGAGGCAAAGGTTGGAACACACAACGATCACAGTCACTCTTATAAACAATCAAAACTTTCCTGTCCTGGGAAATGAAGTTCCTTCCTTAGATATCTTACTCTGTTCTTTCTAGTTTTATTTTTTTAAAAAGCCCAGTGCTTTGTTATATCAGGAGAACAAGCCTGTCAACCCTAAACTGTCAAATGTCAGAAAATTAAACACTTCACGGTCATGCATAAATCTTGTTTCAAGACAGTATAGCATTCCCAAATAAGCACTGGATTTAAAATTAATAATCAGTTAATTGGAACATTCTCTTAATTTCAGTTTACAAAGTCTCATTCTGAGCTGGGAATTTTGTGGTTGCAACCAATCACTGTTATCAGTCACAAAAATCTGTTAAGAAGGGCTAAATCCTTTCTCACACAGTACCTGATTTGAGGAAACTTTGCCTAAGGAAAATTTGCTTCCAAGATTTAGAACGTTTAATCAACTGACCACTTTACATTTGGCAATATGTACTTCATCCTCCCAATATACTGTTTTTATCCCGGTGGATCAGTGTGATTTTATTTTAGCTTCTATTCCTTTTCTATTTCATTTAAAGAAACTACAGCAATTCAGAAACGCATTTCTTTGGCAAATACACATTTTTGGGAAAAAATGTGGACTTTGCCCGGGGCCAAATTGATCTAACTGATAAGGACCTCACGATTCAGTGAGTCATTCTGCTCTGAAACAAATATTTACTAGCAGAGATAACAAAAAACCCCAACATTCCAGCCTCACCGCATCCTTTCACCTTCTGCTGACAACACAAAGCGAAAGTGTTCAGCCCCAAAGACACGTCCAGTTTGGGGGAAGGGGTGTGTGTCTTTGCAGGCAGGACTTCAGGTTCCCTGGAATGATACATTCATTTTCTCACTCACAGCAAGGTACAGGTATTACCCAAACCCCACCATAGGAGTCTTTCCAGGAAGACCTTTAAACCCAAATTGCTGTAAATGCTGCAAGAGGCACAGACAGAGAATCCTGTTGCAGGGTAGGCTTTTGCTTTGCTGTATTTTCCAAATACTTCCACACCTTCATCATCTTTTCTGTCCTTTCTGTCTGCTCAGGCAAAGCCTGTGAGTGGTTCATGGGCAAATTGCCCTTACTCAATGGGCACAGATTCAACATTTGTTTAACCAGTGACCACATTCCACATGCAGAGGGACAAGGGGGCAAGGAAAACATTTCCTACTTACTCCTCTAATGGCTGCTCCATTACCTCTCAATTGCTCAGCAGTACCAGAGTTTGCTCTGTGAATGTAAACCCAAACCCAGCTCCTGCTAGTGTCCATAGGGACATTACATTTTGTTTTTCTAAAACTCTTGTAAGAGTTTTTAGAGCACCCTTTTTCACAACTTCTTTCTCAGTTTGAATTTATAATTCAAATTACTGAAAAATAAGGTAAGTTTTAAAGTCGGAGCACAGCAGCTGTTCTCAGTGTGTCACTGTGAGCTCTCAGTACACTGTGTTATTGTGAATGTCAGTGCATCCAGCCAGGAGCCCAAGCTCCCTTAGTGTTCAAGGGACAGTGGGAAGCTCTCTTGAGGAAATAAATCCTATAGGATATTAATTTATTTTGTTTTCACAGGATCTTTGCACTCTTAAAGGAATACAGGCTCTTAAATGTAAATCAGGCAGTGCTCAAGCAAGGCAAAGCTGACTTTTACTGCATAAACAACTACTTACATGGGGAGAAGACAGATTCCATGCTGGCCTTTCCATGCTATTTTCCTATATTTACTTGCTTCAGATCTGCATAAAGAGTGAAAGGAACAAATTCACTAAAAGCCCATCTCTGTGCACAAACAGGACACCCTCCACATCCACACCAGTGCAAATGCCCAAAGCAAGTTTTTTCTATCCAGTGAAACTCCTTTTAATCTTCCTGAACTAGAGAATTTACCAGGGATTAATTTTACTCCCCCACCATGGTTTTGTGTAAAATTCAGAGCAAAACAGTTCTACTATAACTTGGAAATTTAGGAATGGATTCTATCCTGAACCTGTACTGTGAGGACAGTCAAACATTCTGTAGCCTCACTGAGGGTATTACATGACTTTATACCTCTGATTTTCTTATAATCTGCAAACTCTCCCATACTGTGGAGTTTTCTGGGTTTAGCTCCCTGCCTTAAACCTACCCAGCAATTCTTCCTCACGGGATGTTTCTCCTGCTTTCCCATTTCTCCAGGTTGCCATTTAAAAGCCACCCCCCCCGCAGGGTGAATGAAGCAGTGCAGCTGGGAGCAGAGCATGGCCAACACCTTTGTCACCGTCCCCGACGGGTACTGTCTCCCCGAGCCCATCCAGTACTATGGTGAGTAAAGCAACAGCTTTATATCCTGAAAATACTGTAAAATGAACATCTGTGGCAATTCCCACTTTTTTTTCTCTGTTTTAGTTTATCTTTAAAGCTCTTAGAAGCTACACATTTGACTGCCAAGCCTACACTGAAAGTATTGAAATACTGTGATTATTCCGACTGATCATTCCATATAAACATTCCTGGTGCTGTCTCCCTTCGACTTGCATGGAGCAGACACAGCTTTTATTACAGTACTCCAGATAATTATAAATAGATAATGCATATTCTATATGTTATGTAACTGTAATTGCAGTAACTGATTGGATTCTGGAAGAGTAAAGGCGGGGCCTGATGCCCATTAAAAAGAAAAAGAACTCTGAATTGCCTTGAAAATGGTTTTCAGTTTGGTTTTTCAGAGATTTGAACAATCCCAAAGGAAGAAGGAAACATGATTCATGTTGCACAGGCTTGCTTTGGTACAGTTGTGTGTATTTAAGGGGGGCTGGATAAAATTAAAACTCAACAGACAGAAGGGCAGGAAGAAACTCTCTTTACAATTCTGTACCTATATTTTACTAAAATGAACTCTCATAACTATAAAGACATATGTGGGGAAATACTAAATAAAACAAGATCTGCTTTTTATTCTGTTGACTTCAACTTTAAGACTCCTGTCACAGTACTTTTTACCACTCTATAATTTCTAGACCATCTTTCTCAGACTCTCGTGCAACATTTTCAAAATGATGCCTGAGATATGTATTGATAACTAAAATTTCACTCCTTAAAAAATTCACTTACGGAAGATACTTGACTGTAATGTGGACAACAAACAACCCTCAAATGTAAGACCTAAAAGCAGCTGTATCATCAGTTGGCAAGTGATATTCAGTTATGTGCCAACAATAATCCAGTAGCATCCACATGACATTGTCCAAACCATTACTGAGCCATTTTTACCACACTTAAGATTTTACTTAAGAACATTACAGGTAGCACATTTAAAAAGTGTGTTAGTCTGCCCATCTGAAAATGTGTTCCTCTAATATTTGTGATATTAAATCTATGATTTTTTTTTAAGCTTTGGAATGTCTGATGTTGAGATATTCTCCAGGCTTTCATCTCACTTTCCATTTCCCCTGTTTTCAGACGTTTTACCGGAGCACATCAACTACCAGCTGCCAGACACGGATTTCCAGAGTGCCCCTTACTGCCAGTACTCAGCAGTGCCCGTTCCTGCCCCGGCACTGCAGTCCCAGCCCCCTCTGTCCCCATATGGCCCCTACGGCCTGGACCCTCCCTACAGCGACGGGCCCTGCGTGGGCAGCAGCTGCGAGCTGAGCAAACCCCCCTTGGTGGCTCCCCCCGGGGATGACGGGGGGTACCAGGGCTTAAAGAGGCCGAGGCTGCCCCACCCGGGGAGGCTGAAGGGGCAGGAGGAGCTGTGTGTGGTGTGTGGGGACAAGGCCTCCGGGTACCACTACAACGCCCTGACCTGCGAGGGCTGCAAAGGTGAGCACCTGAGCCAGGGCTGGCCCCGCAGCGTTCCACACCTCTGACTTATGCAAACAGGTTTTGTGGGGTTTTAAGCTGTTTCTACAGAGGGTTTTAATTTATCTAAGGAGCCCCTTACCTAACACACTTACTCCCAGATTCACATTTTTACAGCATTTTTTGAAGAAATGCTTTCAGTCTGTATTTAATATGAGCACCTCAGGAATCTCATTTTTGCACAGATGACTCAATAGAATAATCTCTGTTTAAGCAGGTACTGATTTTCACGTGACCATTTATTATAGATTTTCCTGAGTGTTATTACTTATTATTAAAATTATATAAAAGCAAGTAGTAATGACTTACTAATTATATTTAACTTGTTATATTGAAGGGGAGGCAGAGGGGCAGCTCCAATCTCTGCTCTCTGTGAGCAGTGACAGGACCTGAGGGAACAGCTGGAGCTGTGTCAGGGAGGTTTAGGTTGGATCTCAGGAAAAGGTTCTTCCCCCAGAGGGTGGTCGGGCACTGAACAGGCTCCCCAGGGCCCCAAGGCTGCCAGAGCTCAAGGAGTGTTTGGACAATGCTCTCATGCACAGGGTGAGATTTCTGGGGTGCAGAAACAGGAGTTGGACTTGATCTTTGTGTGTTCCTTTCAACTCAGGATATTCTGTGATTCTATGACTCCATGTATGGAAAACAGCATTTAATATCAGTCAGAAAGAACCAGACATAACTATGTTGTTAAAAAGTAAATTTAAAATCGAGGTAACGTTTCCGTTTAAAATCCCCAACCAACCAAACCTGAAAGACACTTTTAATTCCTTAAATTCCTGTGAGGTAAAGCTCCTTAGGCTGCTGGAGCCATGACCTGACCCTTGTGTGCAGGGTTCTTCCGCCGCAGCATAACCAAGAACGCGGTGTATCGGTGCAAGAACGGGGGGCACTGTGAGATGGACATGTACATGAGGAGGAAGTGCCAGGAATGTCGCCTGAAGAAGTGCAAAGCTGTGGGAATGCTGGCAGAATGTAAGTGCTCCTTCCATGCTGCCCACTTCACTAATCAACCTGGATAAAGCCTTTTCCAAAGTAAATCCCTTCTCATTAGAGCTAAATGATATCAGTCTAAGCTTCGTTTGGCTGTAGGGAAATTATCTTTGGAGTCTGCAGCACCTGTAGCATCTTCATGTGCAGAAACAAGCAATGCTTGGGAAGTATCTCCCTAAGCTAAGAGGACTCCTGTTCAAAGACATTACAAGAAAAAAAAAGGAAGTACTGAGAAGAGAAGCTAAATATCCTGAGCCCTGTCAGGACAGCAGTGAGCAGATCAGAGGTGCTTTAGTGTTTGGGGAAAAAAATTAAATAAAAACGGCATGATGGTCTTTGATGAAAAATTCTGATGCCTGTATGTCACAGAGTCACGAGAAAGGAGGAGACTGGAAACCCTGAGGCCTTTGGTGGGTACTGAACATGAACTCACCTGACAAACCACACATTGCCATATCCTCTAGTGTGTAGTTCCTTACAGGTGATGGCTCCTGTGCTGCAAGACTCGAGTCATCTCTAATAAAAGAGATGATTTCAAGTTGTAATTAATTCAAAATACACATATTGATGCCCACTTCCATGCCTTGCAGGTTTGCTGACTGAAGTCCAGTGTAAGTCAAAGCGACTCAGGAAGAATTTCAAGCAGAAGAGCAGTTTCCTTTGCAACATAAAGCTGGAAGATGAGGGACTGAACAGTAAGCATGTATCATCTACAACAAGATCTGGAAAAGTGGGATATTCTTCTATTTAAAATACCTCCTTTTATAATTTATTTTTACCCCGAGTCATTGTCACCTGATTGGTTTATTTTTTTAACAGATCCCAGAGAAGATGGAACTTACTCCAGGGGAACACCAGCTTCTCGACCACATTGTAGCAGCACACCAAAAATACACAATTCCCCTCGAGGAAGCCAAGAAGTTTGTAGGTATCCAGCACACTCAGCCTGCATTGGTGAGTTACTGTTGTCCCCAGCACTGTGCCTTGGTTATATCCCATGTCCAAACGCTCTTTCGTGCAGCTGCAAGAAACTGCGAGTGCTGAGGAGAGTTTTCTCCGGCTCTCTGAGACAGCCGTTGTCCACGTCCAGGTGTTGGTGGACTTCACAAAGAGACTTCCAGGTAAGTTCCTTCCTTTGGGAAATATTACAGAAACCATACTGACGGCACGAATCCCAGAAAAATACAGGCTTTAAGAAAGAAACGCTTTCAACTGATTATTTTTTATTTCCGACTTAGCATTTACTTGTCGTGAGGACAAACTTCAAAACCTTGCTATGATTGGGTTTCTTTTCCATTTCTGACATGGAGTAGAGACATTTTCTGGAAGCACCATCTTGAGTGAATTACACATTCTCTGAAATCCAGTTGAGTTTTGCACTATATCATAATCATCAAAATAAAAAACAGATGTTCCTTCAAAGGAAAAGGCAGCGCAGAAGGGACTGACCAGGTGCTCCTATTCATATTTTCCTTCAATAAGGCACAAGGGAACATGCAATTAAATCCACTGCATTTCAGTGTAAAGTTGGCAAAATGACATTTGACAGGGAGGGTGATAATTTTTTCGTTGTAAAACTTCCTGATAAAAGTCAATCACCATGTCTAAAGCAGGTATTTGATGTAATTTAGCACCACTGCCAGAAAGAGCTGAAGGAATGGGTGAGCTCTTTGTTTCCCTGGTGTTACATTTCCTGCTTTGATCAGGATCAAGAAGAGATTTCTGAAGGTCCTTTGCTCTTGAATGATAAGTGCAGATAATGAGCTTGTCAAAGGATGAACACAAATTTTAAAAAGATAATAATATATCAATGAATAAGGGGAATATACACTAAGCAATGTAGCAATTTTATCAGGTACTCGGCCATGTGGTATATGCCAGAAATGAGGAAAAAATTTTTTATAAAGTCTTGCTTAGTCCCAAAATTTTCACTTGTATCTTCCAGTGAATCTTCTAAAACTGGACACTAAAACTACCCCCTCCTTTTTTTTTTCTTTTTAATTGTCTAACCTGCAAACAAGCAAGAAAGATCACAACAGTCCTTGGTACATACATCACTTAACTAAGGCTCCTCCTTTCCATTAAAGGCATTTATTATTAAAAAAATCATTTTATCACCTCGTGTTAGGGGCTTAAAGGCATCCCCAGCCTTCTTTGATTCTGATCATGTCCCTTTCTCTGCAGGATTTGAAAGTTTAGCCAGTGAGGACCAGATTGCACTGCTGAAAGGGTCAACAGTTGAGGCAATGTTCCTGCTGTCAGCCCAAATATACAACCAGAGAATGAGCCAGTGCCAACCATCAACAAGTGAGAGTAAGTTTGACTAACAAGCTTTCTATTCACACCAGTAGGAGGTTCTGCCATCTAAAAAAAAACTTCCATTCATTTTAATTCACTTAATCTCAAATAATTACCTACCCAAGCAGAGTGGTACTTAAAATATTATCATTAATGACAACATACCTTCTAAAGGTTTTTTATTCAAGGCACACAATTTATTTTTTTTAATAACTAAATAAATAGATTTCTGGTTTCCTCCCATTAGTTCCAAACAAAAAGCAACATTTTTGAGTGTTTGCATAAATTGTGGGGTGGATGGTTAATATTAGCTATGTTAATGACTAATTATATATTGTGTCAAGTTTAACACAAGAGACTTTGACCAACAATGATGCAAATATTCTTTTTTTTTATACCTACATGGATCTGGGAAAAATTCCCACATTTTCAGCTATATCTCTTCAAAGCAGATACAGACAAATATTTAAAGTCAGTTTAAGCTTGGCTGGAGACTGTCATCTGTCTTGTTCCAGGTCATGCAAGACTTTCTGGTCATGGGACGTGTTGTCACGTTCAAAGCCTTGATAAAAACAACATTTATTCCATGGAAATGTCTCACAACGAAGAGAGTCCAACTTCCACTACTACCACAGGTAAGGGAAGTAGAATCTAAATACTGGGAATCTTTTGCTTTGCTGGCCCTCTTCTTAATCACACCGAGCAACACTGTCCCTGTGGCCCCTGGGCTCCCTCTTCCTTGAGCTGCTCTGATCACACACACAGGCATTAAATCCTCATAGGAAGAGGTGGTGTTCATGTTTGACTATCTCCTAGGATAAAGCCTTGAGCTAGATATAAATCCAAAGCTCCACAGTACAACCTTAACACAGCTTCTGTTACTGGATTAGAAATGAACACTGTTTTCCTGAAGTTTGTTAACTATTTCCCTTAAAAGATTCACTGAATCACAGGATGGCTCAGGTTGGAGGGTGCAACAATGGGTCATCTGGTCCCACCTCCCTGCTCAAGCAGGGTTATCCCAGAGCACATGGCACAGGGTTGTGTCCAGACAGTTCTGGGATATCCACAGTGAGGGAGACTCCACAACCTCTCTGGACAATCTGTTCCCACACAGTGATGGAGTTCCTTCCCCGTGTTCAGGTGGAACTTCCTGGGCATCAGTTTCTGCCCATTGCCTCTTATCCCATTGCTGGGCATCCCTGAGCAGAGCCTGGTCCACCCTCTGACCCCTCCCTGCAGACACTGACAGGCAGGGATGAGGTCCCCTCTCAGCCACCTCATCTTGAGGCTGAACAGCCCCAGCTCCCTTCAGCCTTTTTTAGAGTCATGGAATCATTTAGGTCGGAAAAGACCTCTAAGATCATCAAATCCAGAATTTACCATGAAAATAAATGAGAGATGCTCCAGCTTCCTCATCACCTTCACGTTCTCTGCTGGACCTGCTCCAGGAGCTCCATGTCCCTTGTCCTGGGGAGCCCAGCACTGGACAGAGCGATCCAGGTGGATCCAGGGGGGTATCATCTCCTATGCTTCAGGCAAAGATGATTTGCAACTGTTTCTGCACTGAAATAATAACATGATTATTTTGTTTTGGTTTTTATTAAAAAAAAATTTTATTCAAATATTTTTATTTTATTTGCTTGTTTGGGTTTTTTTTTCCCCCATCCTTAAGGCTTAACGGAGGAGTTCATCACCGCCCTGTTCTACTTCTACAGAAGCATGGGGGAACTCAAAGTCACCGAGACCGAGTACGCCCTGCTCGTAGCAACCACCGTGTTCTTTTCAGGTAGGCTGGGAAGGTGACAACAAGCTGCCACCTGCCCCCTCAGGGGAGCTGCCACTTCCCCCTCAGAGAAGCTGTCACTTATCCCGGGGGAAACTGTCACCTTCCCCTCATGGGAGCCGCCACCCGACCCCTCAGGGGAGCTGCCACTTACCCGGGGGAAACTGTCACTTGCCCCCTCAGGGGAGGTGTCACTTACCTGCTCAGGGGAGGTATCACTTACCTGCTCAGGGGAGCTGCCATTTCCCTGCCATGGGAGGTGCCACTCCACCCTCAGAGGAGCTGTCACTTATCCCGAGGGAACTGTCACTGCCCTCTCAGGGGAGGTGCCACTTGCCCCCTCAGGGGAGCTGTCATTGCCCTCTCAGGAGAGGTGACACTTGCCCCCTCAGGGGAGCTGTCATTGCCCCCTCAGGGGAGCTGTCATTGCTCCCTCAGGGGAGCTGTCACTGCCCTCTCAGGGGAGCTGTCATTGCCCCCTCAGGGGAGTTGTCATTGCCCCCTCAGGGGAGCTGTCACTGCTCCCTCAGGAGAGGTGCCACTTGCCCCCTCAGGGGAACTCTCATTGCCCCCTCAGGGGAGTTGTCATTGTCCCCTCAGGGGAGGTGCCACTTGCCCCCTCATGGGAGCCGCCACTTGCCCCCTCAGGGGAGTTGTCATTGCCCCCTCAGGGGAGCTGTCATTGCCCTCTCAGGGGAGCTGTCATTGCCCCCTCAGGGGAGTTGTCATTGCCCCCTCAGGGGAGCTGTCATTACTCCCTCAGGAGAGGTGCCACTTGCCCTCTCAGGGGAGCTGTCATTGCCCTCTCAGGGGAGCTGTCATTGCTCCCTCAGGGGAGGTGCCACTTGCCCCCTCAGGGGAGCTGTCATTGCTCTCTCATGGGAGCCGCCACTTGCCCCCTCAGGGGCAGCGGCGCCGCCTCGCCCCCTCCCTCTCACCGCGCTCTCCCCGCCGCTCTCCCGCAGACCGCCCGCTCCTGAGGGACAAGCGCCACGTGGAGGAGCTGCAGGAGCCGCTGCTGTGGATCCTGTACAAGCACTCGAAGCTGCAGCACCCGGGGGACCCGCAGCGCTTCGCGCGGCTCCTGGGGCGCCTCACGGAGCTGCGCTCGCTCCGCCACGCCCACGCGGGGGCGCTGCGCGCGCGGGACCCGCGCCTGGCCGCGCCCCTGCGCGACCTCTGGGACCTCCACTAGGCGGCGCCAACACCCGCCGGGGGGGCAGGGGGGGGCTGCGCTGCCCTGGGGGGCCCGCGCGCGCCGCTTCCCGCCCTTCCCGCCCTTCCCGCCCGCCCTGAGGGGCCGGCGGCGCCCGCGGCGCTCCCGGTGCCGGGCTCCGGGTCCGTGGGGGAAGAAAACCCCTTTTAATTGCCCTGAGCGCCGAGCAGGTGCCCGCGGTCAAGCCCCAGGCGAGCGCTCGGCTCCCCCGGGATGTGTCAGGTGAATGGCGGTGCTGCTGTGGAGGTTGGAGGGGGCGAGGGGGCCTTTCCAGAGGGACACGGGGACAGTGCCCAGGCAGAGCCCCGAACCAACCACACACGGTGTGCTATCCCTGGAAGTGTTCAAGGACGGGCTGGACGGGGCTCGGAGCAACCTGGGATAGTGGAAGGTTGATCTTCAAGGATGATCTTCAAGGTCCCTTCCAACCCAAACCATTCTGGGATTCTACGCTGGCGTGAAAGCCCCTGCTCTGAGCTCATTTCACTGCACTCTGCTAACATTGGTGCTGGGGGGAACACCTTCCGTTTTAATTTCAAAGACTTCTGCTGTTATTCTCCATCAAAACTGAAGGGAATCGTCTTCTTGAGCATCTGCTCTGTGTGTGACTGTGCATCGCCAGTGACAGATCCACGCTGGATGTAATTCAGCACAGTGAGCAGTGTCCCACTTGGCCGCCCACACTGGCGTTGGTGTCCTGCTCTCTCACCAGATCAAACGTGCTGTGAAAATATTCTGTCATCACACCGAGTTATGGGAATTCAACAAGTTATTTTTTAACTCCGAGGCTCCTTATGAAACGTGTTTGGATTCGTATGTGATATTCTGGGAGGAGATGAGTTACACTATTTACAAGATGAACTGTCGTGACTTAAAAACCTTGTGAAACGACATTTTCGTGCTAAAACATGATCGGATGTAGTTTAGAACTACCCATGGGAGTAAAGAAAAAAAAAAATCAACAACTGGACTTTAAAGAAGTAATTTTGCTTTCTGAGTCCTTTACCATGCACCTGTACACAAACAGCTGATGAGTTCTTGGCATCAAAAGCTTCCACTTTGGCCACTATAAAGGAAACCACAAAAACTCAAGAGTTTGATAACCCACTGTGAAGTAAGAAGCAAATAAGAGAGTTCCAAAACCATTGCCAATACCTTGGGCTTTGAAAATTTTAAGCAGTTGATTTATTAATAAAAAATGCTATTTTCACATTAGCTGTACTTTTTTTTTTTCCTTCTGAATTTTATAATCCTTCTATACCAATCTACCATAAAGTAATTTGTGCAGGGGTTTGACAGATTCCCAGCTGGTGATTTTAATTTGCCACTAGGTAGCCCAAACTGTGGCGAATTCACTGATTCAGGTAAGACTAAAATAAACAATTACCTTGCACATTCTTTAAGTTTTTTTAATATTTTGACAACCTGAGAAAGCTCACATTTTTTATCTTAGTTAAGCAGGAAGAATGTAATCAGAATTTGAAACTCCAGGACGGGGTAAGCACTTGCAGGCACTTCCAGGGACATGTAACTGTCACTTGACACTACTGAGGGTCATTTCCTAGTGGTGTTTACAAATCTGTGTTGTATAAAGCTTCAAGAACAGAAGGTGCAAAACAGAATGTGGAAAATAAGAACAAATCTGAAGAAATGAGGACTCACCCAGGAGTGACAAAGCACAGATAACAGTGTTATTCCTACAACCTTTTTTTGCCCCTGAATTATCAAAGTATTTAATTTGGTTTGCCTTGCTTCTAACCAGGAGTATCTTGGAGGGGAAGAGTTCCTGAGGAAAAACAGCCTTCCCTATCCCTTCCTTACAGCCATTTTAATTTTTAGTTGGAATCTGAGAGTGGCCTTGGGCTGTCACACCTGGGGCAGACTTTTACCTTCAGCGTTCTTATGATCCTGGGTTGGTATCATCATTCCTCACTGATAATATTGCAGAAGGCTTCTGGCTTGTCTTTGGTGGTGGTGGTTGGTTGGTTGGCTGGGTTTTTTTGTTTTAATTTTGCCCTCAGCACAGTGACTGTGTGTCTCAGACTAACAAATACCCAGCACTTTCCAAAGAAATGAAACCGAATCCAAAGAGCTCTATCGTCCGAGCCAAACAGCAAATAGGATTATGGAGTATTTTCAGACCATAAATGGAGATTGCTGGCATATGATATGCAACAAAGACATTTGCTGTTTTAATCTGGGGCTGATAGGAAATGCTGCAGCTAATCCTAGGAAAGGAAGAGAAGAGCAGTCGTCTGTGAATCTATAAATTTCAGAGATGGGAGCTGTGTTTTAGGCTGTTACAGAGACTTGAAACAGCCAGATTAGCTTTGAAAATTCAGCAGCCACGGGCTGTTTAAATGCAAAATCTGGCAAAAACACTTGTTTCTATGGCAGTGTATCAGGACTGTATTTCCTTTTATCAGTGGAGGGCTGCAGCAGGATGGGGTTGGAAATAATTCCTCTACCAGAATACTCATATTTCAGAAATCCGATTGGTTTTGTCTGGTTTCCATCATCAGAGCTTCCAATTCTCAGTTGAGTGCAAGTTTGGACATGTTGTTGTTTTACCATCCACAGTTCTATATGTCGTGGAAACAAGAGTGACCCTGCTGTCATGAGAAGCCTGCTCATGAGACCACGAAGTTTTCATGGTGTTGTGCTACTACCAGGGGCAGAGTGAGTAGAAATAATGTGTGATAACTTCTCCTTGTTCCTACTTTTATCTTAGGCATTGGTCAGTGACAGGGAATCCTATTAAATTGCTGTCACATCTGAGCTTCTGGTATGCACTGAATTTCTGTAGCCCATTACAGAGACTCCTGGGGAATGAACCCAGGATTTTTGTAATTACTAAATTCCATTTACAGGTATCACTTGAAACACTTCCTGTAGAACATCAACACACCGTCTTTCACTTAATGAAAGTGTAAAACCCCTGATGTCAGTGAGTGGATTGATTTAGCAAAGAGAAAGGTTAAAGATAAATAATTAACAGCGTGACTGGCTGTTCCAGAACAGGGCTGCAAAGCTGATGGCCATAAAAACACATCACAAATTTCTATCACTGACTATCTGCAGGTCAGCGGGAGGGCAACGGAAGAAACGGATCCATAAGCATCAGACTTGTAACGATGGATTTTGGGAAACTGTATGGAAGAAGCCTCGGGCAGTCATGGGTTGTGACACTGGATTTGGTTGTCCTGCCAGTCTTCTGTCTTGCTGGTCCCTGTAGGTTGTGGGATCTCACTCCCATCAAGTGTTCAGAGAGGTCAGTAGTGAATGAGCTCCATGGTCGCAGCCAGGACGATCCAGGAGGTTTTTTGACAGCTGGATAGTTTGTGTAGATCACTGAAGGTGTGTGAATGTCGCCCTGGTGCTCTCCTGTGCCTCTCTGACAGATGGGCAGGATAACGTGGTGCCAGCAAGGACGAGGCAGTGCCAGGAGATTCTGTGCCCACATGAGCCTGGAGCTGAGCTGAGTGTGAGGAGCAGCACTCACAGTAGTCCCAAGGTCCACTCAGACGAATTTATTGCCCTTCCAGATAAATGAATTTTCACTCTTTTGGTCAGGTGTTTCTGTAGTGCACTGAGGTGGGTTCAGGGACTGGGTAAAAACATTGCAGGGAATAAAGGCACTGCTGGGATTACACTGCTCCAGGGGCTGATAATTCCCAACATTCAGCATCCACCACTCTGGGCTCTGCCTGACACCTCTAAACCTTCCTGACAGGGGGGCTCTGGACAGATGGAACCAAGGGCATTGCATCTCTGTAATTCCCTTAACAACCAAATTTGTAATCAGTGCAAAGAATGAAATTGGGTTTGTGTGGCATGACCTGTTTTATGTAACATCATCTTAACGGCCATTAAATATGTTTTCATCTGTTAATTCTTTATTGCTCAAATCCTGTATCAGCTTTCTGTTATTTTACCTGGCTGGTGGAGAGTTACCTGGGTCAACACTCTCTCCTTAAACATTGCCATAATATTAGCACTTTTTTAAAATGTTTTGATATTTCCTCAGTATTCCAGACCTGTTGAAATCAGCATTAGGCAGCTAATCATGTTGAGTTTAAAATACTTATTCCTTATATGATTTATTTCATAATCTTTGTTACAATCTTTGAGATGGTTGTTCAGCCACTATGTTTTCAAATGCACAAGTACTTGCTGAAACTTTTGCATCAACAGCTTGTCTTTATCTCCTAATGTCCCTTGGCTTTACTGTTGGCCTCTGGCCTGGCAGAAGTTTATTTCCTACTCTCCAGCTTCCTGTGCAAGTTTTCTACATTTTCTCACTTCCAGCAGTGATTGTTGTTGGTTTTCCTCTTTTTTCTTGCTATAGTTTTTATTGTTGCACTCTCTTTTTCATCTTCACTATGGTAGACTTTCAAGCACTGTTCTAATTTGCTGCTGATGTTTGCAGACATTTCCCTAAATCTTGTTAAAGGAAATTCTTAAACCCTTTTTACCCTAATCTCAGTCCCCCCCTCCTTACTCCTATTTTTCTCAAATCTGAGAAACTAGCACTTTGAGGAAGCAAAGAATATATGTCTTCACACTCTGACCTGTTCTCTGCCTCTCTTCTTGTTGGGTGTGTTGAGACACTTCAAACCCAGGTGTGGGGGTCTCCCTGTCAGGTCCAGGGTACACAAATCCAGCTCCAACTGCCTAAAGCTGTGAACTCTTCAGAGGAGAGAATCAGCTGTGCATGCAAGGGTCACATGTGATACCCTTGCTTTGAGAATGCTACTTTTTAATTCTTACTTTGAGCACTTTTTGTCCTCTCTAGGATTTAATTTTACGAAATGCTTCCTTTTCCTTTCAGATTCTTTGTCTCTGTTGAAATGCTCTTTAGATTTCCCAGGAACAAACACTCTTTTCTGTGATTAAAGCTTCAAACAACCAAACCCATACACATACATGTAGTGTGTATATACATATCCATATATATATATATATATAATCTTTGTTTGGGTTATGTATTTATATACTCAAAGAGCCTGAGTGTTTGTATCTAAAATATGTGAGAAAAACACAGAGCTAAATAACGTGCTGGAGTAGTAGCAAAGTAAGTCTCCTGTTGCTAAGTGAGATGGACATATGTTTCTGAGAGTACAATTAATACTCTGCTCGTGTCCCTAAGCCAGAAAGAGTTATATTTAATTCCTGAGAAATTGTACAGTAGAAATTAACCCAGAGTTAAAGATTCTATGAAAGAAAAAGCATTTGGCTAGTGTTAATAGAGCAAGAACTCTATTATATTATCCCAAAAAATCCTTGGAAAATTAGCCCAGGACACAGAGCTGTGTGCAGCAGTCTGAAACCACAGAGAAAGGAGACAATATTACTCAGGAATTGGCTAAACAGCAGCTGGGATGGACTGGATCACTCCCCCAGCAGCCCAAAGTGACCACGTTTACTAGCCCAGACTCACGTTTTTCATAATTCTTATGGCCACGTAACTCAGGAATGTGGTTGACTTGCGTAAGACATCCCTCAGATCAAATTCCAGACGGCAGTTGGGTGATTACCTGGAAGGGTGAGTGTTCCCAGAACGGCAGACAGGGAGCATGGGGAGAGGCTGACAGAGAACAGTGGCTTTGTTGAATCCATCCTGCTCTCGCTCCTCCCAAGTGATACTCAAGGCCCTAAATGTGAGTGTTTTCCCCTGTCTGGGGACATCTCTTTCTTTGGTGTTGGTGCAATATTTCGTTTCTCATTGTGCTGTGAGGCGTGGTTTTGTAAAGGTTTTTACCTACCAATTAGGATTTAATTGCTTGTTGCTTCAATATTTGCTCAGTAGGTTCAAGACCAGTGAAGTTCTCAGTGTGTTTTGCTTGAGCAGGGAAATTAGGCTGGAGCCAAGCACTGCACAGCAACTGCTTTGATTGCAGATTTGTTATTTTATGGGCACTGCATGGACACAGCACATCCCAGAATGGTTTGGGCTGGAAGGGACTTTAAGGCTCATCTCATTCCACTCCCTGCCATGGGCAGGGACACCTTCCACTAGCCCAGGTTGCTCCAAGCCCTGTCCAACCTGGCCTTGGACATTTCTAGGGATGGGGTAGCCACAGCTTCTCTGGGCAACTTGTGCCATCATCTCCCAGCTGTGCCTGCCTGGTAACCAGCAAACAGAGTGAACCAGACCTCATTAAACTTTAGCAAAACACAGGTGTAAAATTCATCATCTGAGATTCAGGAGGAGTCCATTTCCATGCCAGCCTTCCTGCCATGATGTTGCTGTCCTATGCAGTGATTAAACTAATTTTTTTAAGCAGTGGTTAGTTTAAAAGCCTGAGGAGAGAATGACTGTTAAAATAATTAGATTTCCAGCTCCAGTTTCCAGGTTAGGATATTATGGACACGTTTGTTCCTATCACATTTGCTTTGTGGTTCAGTATGAATTTTCAATAGATGACTTTGTGATAAGAAAGCAGTAATTCAGATGCAATTATATAAACAGTAAGATCAGCCTGGAATTAGCCAGGAGAGTATAAAGCACACACAGAGCTTGTGCTGGGTCACTGCCTCTCCCAGCTCAAGGCAGAGCCAGGTTCCTGTAATAGGGAAGAATTCCACTGACAAGAGGTTGGTCTTTCCAGACTTTCACTGTGGCAGCTACAGGGTAAACCAGGCTCTGAAATGAATGGCTTTTCTATGGGAAACTGGCAGCTGGAAGAAACTGGAAGGTGATGGCCAGATGTTGGTAGACACTGCCATTTAAATTTTGTCATTTAGAGGCTCTAGAGTAGTTCCTGGAATTGTCTTGGAGCTACTCAAGGCTTTGTTGTCAGGATCCCCCAGCAGGTCTGAGAAATGAGGTCAGCACAGGAGACAGACAGAGAGGGATTGGTGGAGTTGAACTCTTTGCTGATGTTCTTTATTGTAATTTGCTTGAATCTGTTTTTTAATTCTTGGCAGTGTTCCCATTTCATCACTGCTCTAAGCCAACTGGAAATTGAAAAATCCAGTTTTATGCCTGATATGCACAGTTGTGTCTTTTTCTCTCTTGAACATTTTAAATGATGCTCTTCTTAGGAAATTGTTTCTAAACAAGTGAGATTATTTTAATATTTTGGGTTAATAGAGCTCATATTCTCTAGCATGTCACATTTTCAAATCCTTCAGCTCCTGTTATTTTTTCTTTGTCAGCATTTTGTCACTGATTAGTGAGAAGTTCCACGTAATATACTTTAGTGGGGGAAAATTGAATTTGTTCTCTTTTTAATGGCCTGTTTACCCTTGTTTTTTGTTTAGCAGTTGGTACTACTTCAGTTAAAGGTCTGAGACTGGAAAGAAGTTGTCAGGCTGTAACTAAAAAAATTGGTATTACTCCTAGTCTGTGACTGTCCTGACTGTTCCAGTTGAATGCCAAGGAAAGGGCTGGAAGGTACATCCCATTTTACTCGGAGTTTGCTTTGTTTGTTTGTTTGTTCTTCCCCATCTAGCATGAGGCCTTTCTTTGTGGTGTCTCTCCTCTTTGGCCTGACTTTCGGACAAACAGCCTCACTTTGTGCTCCCTCTGAGTACACAATCCACGTGGAAAAACGGGAATGTGCCTATTGCCTGGCCATCAACACCACCATCTGCGCCGGATTCTGCATGACTCGGGTAGGAGGCCTTGCTCTGCCTTAGGCAGGTATTTCTGTAGCACCACTGCAGCCCAAGTGTCTGTTCTCGCAGAAAACAGAGTGTAAACGATCTAATTCTGAAAACTTCGCCACCATCACGTTTCCAAGTTAGGTTTTTGCAAAGGTAAGGGTGAGGAACGCGAAGCCTCCGGAACTACGGAGTTGATAACAGCAGTGGCACAGCAGAGACCTGGCTGCTGCTGCCACTGCAGAGCCTCTGGAGGCACTTTGTGGGGGCAGGATGGAAGAAATGAGGAGCAGATTATATTTGGTCACTCTTAATTAATGTAAATAACTTAGGCTACTTCTCCTCCCTCTGCTGCTATCCCAGCTGGCTGTGGGAACAGCTCTCCAGTGGCCACACCACACATTGTGCTTGAGCTTCACTGCTCAACACAGCACTTAAAGTTGCCTTCCAGCAGGGAGCCAGCACAGATCCCAAAGCACTGGGAGCACTCTGAGGCCAGTGGATTAATTAAACCACAAGAACAAGGTGAATGCATCTATGTGTGGAGAGATCCCCAGCCACAAGCAGCTTCAAAACTACAGCTCTGAACAGAGTAATGCCAGAGCCGGGCTAAGCACGAGAGGTTTGGTCTCTGCACTCCCCAGGAAGCTTCTGACACGTGAGCTTCAGTTAAACAACACGTTTCTCTTTTCTTTGTAGGACAGCAATGGCAAGAAGCTGCTGCTCAAGAGTGCTCTGTCCCAGAACGTGTGCACGTACAAAGAGATGTCGTACCAGACAGCGCTGATCCCGGGCTGCCCTCACCACACCGCCCCCTACTACTCCTACCCCGTGGCTTTGAGCTGCAAGTGTGGCAAGTGCAACACTGACTACAGTGACTGTGTCAGGGAGAGGGTCAGGACCAACTACTGCACTAAGCCACAGAAGCTCTGTACCATGTAAAGCTTCCAGAGGAGTGTGAGTGAGATGTGCTGCTCTGCTCACCACTAAGCAGAAATAAAAGCGTGTTTCGTATTGGGTTTGCAAAGTGGTGTGTGCAAAGATTCATTCTGAAAGGGTATCATTGCCTGTATTGATTCACTGCATATTCTGTAACTGGCTGCAGGTTTGTGTTTATAACCCACCCAAATTTACTCTGGGGAAGAAGAAGAAATGACTTTGTGGATGTATAAACCTCTGCTTATAAATCCCAGGTATTTTATGAAGAGATGCTCAGAGATTTGATATATTGACATATTTCGGAGTTTGCTGTTGATATATTTTGGAGTTCATATCTTTCACTTGATATGTTTTGGAGTTAAAAAAGGGCAACACATACTCGTGGTATTGAACATTTTAATCAGATTTTGACATATACTTGCAGCCTTCAAATTAGCATTCAAATTTAGCAATGCTATTTTTCTATCTCTGTAATTTTAGGTTTTTTTGTGGACTGTATCTTCAGTGTTGTCAGTTGGGACTAAGCACACACAGTTTGTTTATCCACATTGTAGATCCCTGTCCTCCCTGCTGTTTTCCAGCTGTGGTTATTGGGAATGCTCTCCATGTCTCTGCACTGGTGGCATAACCCTCCCTTTCCTGCTGAAATACACTGTTTGAAAAACCTGTCTCTGTGAGCACTGAAGAATCACTGAAGCTTCAAACCTTACTCCAGAAGGGGAGTGGGATGCCCTCAAACTTAAAGAAAAATTCAATATAAGATTTCTTCTTCCACACACAGGGCAGCTGGTCCCTTGGGAGTGGGAAGGTGAGCTGAGCCCACCCTGTGTGCTGAACATACACAGGTGAGAGGTGCAGAGCCAGGAGTGAAGAAATAAACGTAAACTAACAACTGTTTCCTTTCCCCTGACGTTGTGGCTCCCAAGAAATTAGATATTCCATTCACACTTTGGTTGGAATAGTAGATAAAGGAACCGAAATTCACAGGATACAAATACGAAATTTAATTTTCTTAGACAAATCTTGCTTTGGGTATTGCAGCTTTCATGAATGTTCCTGGATACTCCATTCTAGACACCTTCATTTTGTTCCATCTGCAGCAAAGCCTCTGAGAAAGCCCAAGGGAACCTGCTGGGTGTACCCCTGGAGCTGGGAGCTGGACCAGATGAGCTCCAGAGGTTCCTCCCAACCTCTCCAAGTCTGTGACAAAAGCATTTGGATGCATGTCATGTGTATAATTGGTGATAAAGAAATGCCTTCACAGCCAAGGTTTGAAAATTTAAACTCTCCAAAAACCATGTTTAAAATTAACAGAAAATCCAGAGGATTTACAGGGGCAGTGGTAGCCCTGTTTCTGAAGGATTGATCCCTAACACTTACGGTTTAAACAATCCAGTTATGGTCAGATTTGTATGAGATTATTTCTACAACTGTTGGAGCAGGAAAGATTAGTTACAATTAAGTTACAAATAATTTCTGGTGGTGAGAAGTCTGGTATTCCCAGCCCCAACACATCTAAGAGCTCTGGGCTCCCAAGCTCTCAGCAAAGAGCTGCAGCATGAACTGCTGCTCTCTGGTTGGTGAAGAGCACAGGGAATGTCAGGGGAAAACTGGGAAATAGGTGTTTATTGAACAAAGCAGCCATTATGTCACCTGGTAAATGGCAAAGAAAGAAACTGTTCAGCTTTAAAATCAGCCTGAGCCTTCTCGAGGTGCCTGGGCTGATAGAAGGGGTGTTTAGCACAGGGAATTTTGAGTCTGTTTACTGTTAAGCAGCACTTGCACTTAGCAAAGCAAAAAAAAGGGCTCTTGGCCTATGTACAGTATCAGCAGCTCTGTAAAGTCATTGTAATGCCCCTCATGGCCCAGACTGACAGATTTGTCTTCAGCACAAACAAAACCAGTCTACTTTTACAGCTAATGCCTATGCAAAAATCCCTGCAAGAAAAATAAGTAATGTGCTTACTTTTGCACTTCAGAAAAATCCAAATTGCTGTGTTTGAGCTGTGTTAATGCATCTGTTTAAATACACATTTACATGCCCTGGGAGCAACTGAGTCCCTTTGGCCTTTAAGCAGTTGTTGTGTTCAACTTTAAGACTCCTGGGTCTTAAAAAAAGCTGTGCTTAAGGTGGTGATTAAAGGTGTTTGTTACCTTTAATTTATCTTAAGATCCTTTTCATGTCTCCGATGGATTTGCAGACAAACCACACATCTTTTTACCCCTTTTCTTCATCTCAGTCCCGGTGAGGAGGTCACGGAACGGGAAGGGAGCACTGGGCTGAAACCCAAACGCATTGAGATGTGGGACCTGGGGAAGGAGAAGGAGAAGGAGAAAAGAAGGAGAAGAGAAGGGGAAGGAGGAGGAGGAGGAGAAGGAGAAGGAGAAGGAGAAG
>NW_016690270.1:1805673-1817004 GCF_001604755.1 Lepidothrix coronata | reverse complement strand
AGAAGGAGAAGGAGAAGGAGAAGGAGAAGGAGAAGGAGAAGGAGAAGGAGAAGGAGAAGAAGGAGATGGACTCTCCCGGGGCTGCGGTGGCACCGCCCGCCCAACAGGGGACGCTGTGAGCGGCCACCACAACCCCCAAGGAGAAGGAGAAGGAGATGGACTCTCCCGGGGCTGCGGTGGCACCGCCCGCCCAACAGGGGACGCTGTGAGCGGCCACCACAACCCCCGAGGGGGCGGCCCCGGGCACGGACTTACCTTGTAGGGACCCTCCCGCTCCCCCTTTGGTCCAGTGGTGCCGCCGGTGACCCGCTGATGTCCCGCCGATGTCCCGCCTTCCCGCGCTGGCTGCATCCAAATCAGCGTGGGCAGCAGGGGAAGGGGGATTCTGCTCCTCTGCCCCGCTCAGGTGAGACCCCACCTGCAGAGCTGCCTCCAGCTCCGGGGTCCAACAGCACGGGAAGGATGCAGAGCGAGTCCCAGAGGAGGCACCAAGATGAGCAGAGGGATGGAGCAGCTCTGCTGAGAGGAAAGGCTGGAGAATTGGGATTGTTCAGCCTGGAGAAGGCATCGGAGCGACCTAATATCTGGAGGGAACTTACAGGAAAGATGGGGCAAAATTATTTACAAGAGCACGTAGTGACACGACAAGAAGGAATGGCTACACACTGAAGGAAAACGGGTTTAGGATACTGGGAAGAAATCCTTCCCTGTGAGCGTAGTGAGGCCCTGGCACAGGTTGCCCAGAGAAGCTGTGGCTGCCCCATCCCTGGGAGTGTCCAAGGCCAGGTTGGACGGGGCTTGGAGCACCCTGCTTTGGTGGGAGGGGTGTCCCTGCCCGTGGCAGGGGGTGGCACTGGATGATCCCAAAGGTCGCTTCCCACCCAAACCATCCCAGGGCTCTGTGACACGGCCCCGCCCTCAACGCGCACAGCCAATGGGGAGCGAGCACTGCCGGGGGTGGGCGGGGCCTTCGCGGCACGTGGGGCCCTGAGGGGAGTCCCGGCCGTGCCGCCGGTTCGAATCCCGCCGGGCCCTGTCCCGGTCCCGATCCCGATCTCCATCCCCATCCTTACCCCGACCCCGATTCTGATCCTGATCCCGACCCCGACCCCGACCCCGACCCCGATCCCCGGCCCGGCGTCCCGCCCGCCCCGGGTGCCGCAGGTGAGGCCGGGGGTGCTGTGGGGGCTCTGACCGCGCGCACCGAGTTCTCTCCGGGAGCCGCTTGTTCCAGGTTATTTTTATTAGGAAGTCGTTTCAAGTTCAAGACACAAAGCCGATAAAACGCCACTTCGGAACACATCGCAGGGAAGCGAAAGCTAATTTCAGCCACAGAGCGAGTCTGTTTTCTCTCTCAAAGCAAGGAGCCGTAGAGGTAATTCTGCCGCGGACTTCGCAGCACGAACCGAAAAAACGCCAAGTTCTGTCCAAAAACCACAATTTGTGCTGTAAAAACACACGCGTTTATCCTGGACGCGGTTTGTGTTTTGGAAAACCTCGTGGCTGGAGCACCAGTAGAGAGGAAGAAGATTGAAAAGCTTTATTTATGTACATTTTCACCGAACAACAGCTGTTAATCCGCAGCCTCCACAGGCTGCACAACGCAGCGCCCGAAGGCTTTAAGATAACTCAAGTTCTTTTTTTTTTTTCAAGACACACGAAATGTATTTTGTTATAAAACTATCAGTATCGAGACAAGTGAAAGGTGACTCCTCACTGTGGGGATGTCACAGGGCTGAGCTTCATCAGCTCCTGTTTGGTCTCTCTGCGAGGGACCAAAACTGGCTGAGCTTTCCTGGGACAGATGAAGCTCCCACTGAAGTCAGTTACTTAGAAAAATTAGACAAGGGAAATGTGAATAAGGGTGTTTAGAGACATAATAAGGGCATCAACAGTTTACATCTTTACCCTTTAGAACAAACTGTTCGACTGAGGAGAAGAAGAAAACCTGCGTGATGTGCTTTCAGAATTATCACCTGGAGGGATCTGATCTTTTGTCTTTCCTCTGAAAGGGATGCAAGGGACAGGACTAAATGGGTGTTTCTGTTGCTTTACATGGCATTTACTGGAGCAGGGAAAGAACAGCTGTGTTTGATGTCTCTTGATTAGTTAAAAAGACCTTCAGTTACTAAAATGCAGAGAAAACTGCTATTAGATTAAGCACCTCACAAACAGCAGGAAACGACAAAAGACCTTTATCCCTGGATTCTGTTAAAGGCACTATTATATGAGCAACATGTTGATTTCCAGCTTAATTTATACCAATAACTTAGAGAACTAAACCAGTAACAGGTAATATTCTGTTCCTGGTATGCAGTGCAAGTATCCCCTAGACCTAAATAACAGTAACCCTAAAGCTTGAGCAGGAATGCCCAGCAGAATAAATGCACTCTTCAGAGGAATCAAAAAACAAACCACAAACCCAAAACACTTCAGCAGAAAGTTCGGTGGTTCGAGTCTGAATTTATAGAAGGGGGTTTTTTTTGTACCACTTTTCCCTGTTTTCCTAAGGCACTGAGATGGTTTTGTACTTCTGGGGGAGTGGGGGGGCTGGGGAAGCAACAGCAGGTTCTGCAAGCTGCCTGTGTGTTCAGTGCATCTCAAAGCAGGAGTGGGCATCTTCCAACTTACTCAAGAAATAACAGATAAAGAGAGAAACTCTGGTGCTATCATTACATTCTGGTGCTGCAAATTTGAGGAATTAAACCCAATTATCTATGTAGATGTGTTTAAAATAAATAAACTACTGTCATTACGAGGGGGGGTGTAACAGAAGGAAATCTCTTTATTTGCCATCATTTTCTATCCCTGTAGGGCAATAATCTTGGAACCTGAACAACTGGCTATGGTGCTGTTGGCATGGTGCTGTTTTTCCTGCTTTTCCTGGAAAGCTGGCTTGCTCTGAGTGGTAAAAATGCCACTCTGCACAGGTTTCTTCTTTCTGTCAGTATTACCTTGAGAAAACACACCCCAGCTGGGCACTATCCCATTAACTGAAGTCTCGGGTGTACCTGGGAGCCAGGAAATCACTTTGTTGGCTGCTGTGGAAAAACTGACTTCTAAGTTTCAGCTTGAGACCCTCGTGGATTTGCTGCCACTGTCACTGTCCCAGCTGGGCCTTTCTTAGGAGCAGGGGGTCCTGTTTCCTGGGCTGATACTTCCAGAGTAAGATCCCAGGCCCAGTTTTTAACTGGCATCCGTTGATAACCAGCTGTGCCAGAGTGACCCAAGCCTGACTTGGCAGCGCCAGCACTTAGTGCAGTGCCACAGCTTGTGCCAGGGCAATTTGAAAAGAGAAATCTATGCAAAAGACGGCAAAGATGTGTCAATTCAACCAGGTACTTGGAGCAGCAACACTTATTTCCATTTCTGAAGTGACAGAAAAGTGATGGGAGTTTGAGTTTCTTTTGGAACACGAGATAAATATCATAAAGGGGGTATAATCCACACAACCATGTGCACTGGAATGCACATGTTTCCTGAAATCCCATTTCATTTCAGTGGGATTCAGTGAAATAAAGACCCCCATGACTTGTAAATGCTCTTGCTCATCAGAATGGTCCATGATGTCTAGTTTAACTGAACTTCTCCCCAATGTGTGTGTAACAGCTGCATCAGAAATCTGAACTAGTGATCACCAGAGAGACAGAGCTGCTGTGGGGATATTGGTAGCAAAAAGCTGTTCTCTGAAATGGTGAATTATCTCGAGTAAGCCAAAAATTAAGAGATTCTGAGCCTTGGCTGTAATTTATTTTCCCCTTCTCGAGACAACCTTTCTCCCTCCCAGTCTGGTTCAAAAGGAACATTCTCTTATGAATAAATATGACAAATAGAAAAATAAAAATATAGAAACAAACTATGTAAACGCAAGCCCTGAGGTATTTCAAGCACACAGTGTAATTTTTATACCTGACATGCAATCTAAAGGTGCCAGTAAGAAACCTTACTTTGTGGCTCTGTAAAAATGTCCCATCTTTCTTTCCTGCTTTGCACCCACAAGAAAGGGTGAGAGGTTGAGGTAAGAGCCCTGTGGAAGCTGTGATAGTCACAGAAGCAGAAATTGAGGATTTTTAAAGTGCTGTGTGTTTTTTTTCTGACCGTTTTTGCTCTTTGTTTGGCTTCCACAGGCCAGTTAGATTCTAGAGAGATCTGACAAAGGGGCTGCTTTTCTGGGTCTAGGCTCCACTCCTGCACCAGTTTGTAGCCACAGTGAGGCTTTTGGGACAAAGGGGCTGCTGAATATGGATTTTAGTGGCCCCTTTAACTCACAGTTGGGTTTTTTGGTGTATCTCAGGCTCCTTGGGAAGCTTAAGCACACTTTGCACTGCAATTCCTCCCAAATGACTGCCTTGTCTTGTCAGCTTCCCACCTCTTTCCCCCTCTTCCCTTAGCCTGGATCTCCTTGGACATGTTTCCTCCCCCAGAGCTTTCTGCATTTGCATGAAGGGTCCAGTCCTAAAAAAAAACTAAATATCCAGTCTCTGCATGACAGTGAAGTCAGTGGGTCTACTCACATGAATTAAAGTTTGCTGGAGCAGGCCCTTAGGCATTAGTTATTTTTAAATAAAGTCCGATTTTATTAATTCTACTCTGTTTGGGCTTTGGAAAGAACAGTCACAAAATGGATCGTGGGTCTTGCTTTTTACAGTGGCATTTGTTCCTCTGCTAATTCTTGTCAAACAGGGGCTCAGTGTGAGAGGGTTCCAAGCACTGTGTCCCTGTGGGATGTGCAGATTCCTGCACAGGGAGACTCTGGATGCACACACAACATATTGCATTTGCACATACTTACCTAGACAAGGTACTGCACATCCAGGTGCCTGCTCACATGCATATACATTTGTAAGGGCAGATATGCATGTGCTTACACAAGTGTAAACTCTTAATTGCACATATACAAACATTAAAAATCAAATTAGTCTTAGATGAACCTTTTGCATTTTTCATTAAAAAGGACATTTTAACCCCCTTTTTTTTTGTTGTTCACTTCAGTTTTACTGCAACTAATACAATTCACCTGATCACCTAATGGGATATTTTCCTCTCAGTATGTTAAAACACTGATTAAAATGCATTACAATTATTAAATTGGGTAGAAGAGCACTTCTTGTAAGCTTAGTCTGGAACTCCTGGGACCCAGTTGTGCCGTGACAGTTTTAGATCATGTCCCGTGTGTTACGGATGGCACAGCACAGAACCATGCTGAATATCATGCCAAAGATCTAGAAGAGAAGGGATGTGATTTAGGGATCCACTTGCAAAACAGTGATAAAATAATCTGCATATCAGAACAATCTGAAGGTCCACATGGCAGAGCAGTGGCTGCTCCCTGTCTGCCAACCCCAAAACATCAGGCAGCCAACACGCAGGAGATTTCACTGATCCTCAAAGCCAAGATTTTATCTGCTCCTGCTGGTTTTGCTGTTCTTTGTTCTAAATGTCAAGGCCACCAAAACTGCCCCCAACATTATTGACATAAATTTAACAGACTAAATAACTGTGGCTATTGGTATTCTCCCTAGTACTGCAGCAGAAGGCTCTGAGTTGCAGAATGCTTCTACGTGGAATATTATCCAGGTTTGAGTGATTCCAGAGGGACCAGGTTCCTGGAGCTGGTGCTGAGCACTGCAGTGTCACAGGCAAAGCTGAGCTATTAACACTCTGTGAGCTCAAGAGCAAGACTATACATTAAATATAAAACTCTGCTCATGTCAGGGAGATAGTTAACTAGAGGGAATGATAACAGTGAGTGTTGCCAGAGTGTCCAGAAATGTCTTTTTTTGCCACAGGTTGATCCTCCAGAGCAGTTTGCAGCTGCCTCCTGAGGCTTCATTGCTAAGGATGGGAGATGGGCAGTTAAACCACCGGGTTCATACTCCCTCCTCACACAGGTCCTTAAGGAAGGAGCCAGCTGAGCTGTCACACCCCATGAAGTGGCAGAAACAAGCACAGGAAAATGTACAGACGTGGTTTTGCTGCCACAGGGGTTGTTATCCCTCCATAATTTGTGTGTATCTGAGGTGGGAGCCATGCAGGAGATGATCCTTGTTCTGAGCAGTGAGGTTGTTGAACTCTGCCCCACCCACGTTGCTCTGCTGTATTTCTGGGTACACCTTCATGTTTCATATAAATCTCAGGATTGTTTAACCCTGCTGTGCTTTCTGTACCTACAGAAACCCTTCAGCTGCTTTTAAGTGTCCACATAAGCCCATGAACCTCCTGCTCTTCAGAGCACCTAAAGGGCTGTTCCTTTACTAACATTCAGGCTCCTTGTGCTGCTGGTGCCTGAGCCTGAAGGAAATAAAGGCACGGATGTGCTGGAAAACTCTTTCTGCTAAAGCCTGGTGAGCTGCAGCCTGACCATCCTGCTGTATCCCTGGATCAGGGTGACATCTGTTGGTCACAGCTCTGCCCTAGAAAACCTGATTGTAAACTGTCCTTCACATTGAACCAAAGCTACAGCCAGCATGTTCCTGGAAAACCACTTCTACAAAGGGTAGGTACTCTGTATTCCTTGTGAAAACTAAGGAATGGATCCTAAAGGATTTAAAGCATCAGTCTGCAGCTGTTTTGGGAGAGATGAAATGCTGCTATGGTCTTTTGCTTTTCAGTTTGGTTCATGTGCACTCCACATTCCTACTATTACAACAAAACAAGATTACTATGGCTTTGGACCTTGTCTAAGGACACAAAATGGTAAAACACAGTCACACAGGTCTGCTTGCACTGATGTGGGCAACTCCCAGAGAGAGGACACACTGGAAGTGATAAGAAAAGCTGCACCTTTTTGGAATCTCACCAGCTGCTGCAAAACACCTTCCACAAAGCTTTAAGTAAGGGACAGGGTACTGGGCTCAAGCAGAGGTTTGCAAACATGGATTTACTCACTGTGATGCCAGCAATTGCAATTCCAACAATTCCAACTAAATGCAGATTAGTATCAATTACATTCTGAATTTCAACCAGGCAGTTCTGTTAAAAACAAAATGGAAAGACTTCTTTACTCCTAGAAAAAATGTGTTCCAACCAACTCCATCAACTGTTCTCAAAGAATAACAGATAAATACGAAAAATATCGCAGTTACCATCCTAATTCCTGCATCTGAGCCTTGTGTTTTGTCAGACAATTTTCACAGCATATTCCCTTTTCTAGTGAGACATCTGTACCTCTTGCCTGTACGGGCTGACACAAGTACTTTTCTTACACTCGGTTCTCCCTAAATTTAAACTCATTTATATAACAGACCATGCTAAATCAGGAGGTTTCTACCGATGCAAAACCTTCATTTTGACATTGTGCTCACAAACAGATTCCCTAAAAACAGAAATAACAGAAATATCCTTCTTAGGCCCAACAGAGTTTCTAGTCAGGAGGCTCCGGGCATGACTAAGGCAAACACTTGCCAAAATTCAGCCCCCATGGGGCCCTTCATTTGGGATCCTGTCCTGTTATCTCCTGCTCCCTTTTCCCTTCAGATGATGTAATATTGTCTCAGCTACTGTGGGATGCCACAAACAGCCTTCAGAACTGAGGACAATACGACCTCCAACTTATTTCTGCCTCCAGGCTGCTCCGTGTCACAGGGAATTCCACACTGGAAATCGCAAGGTGAAAAAAGGGAAGTTCCTCCTTTCTTTTAGTTATAGAATGTCTCCAATTTTACTAAACAATTGGCATGAAAAAGTGATTAGAAGTACCAGGACAGAGGACACTTACCTTTGGCAGCTGGATATTCTCTGGACAGGGTAATCCCACTTGTTGTTCCACGTTACCTTTCCCACAGCATTGGAGCTAAAGGAGAGAGAGAGATGAAGAATCAAAGAGGGGGAAACCACAGACTGCTTCATACTGAAAGTCAGTTACTACTTTCAAACTGAAAGTGAGACAATAAATAACTAAAAAATAGAAGCAATAGAGATCAAATAATAATTTTATTCTCTGTATTAACCACTGCCTCTGGTAGAGTTCCAACTATGTGGGATGAAATTCTCAAAAACGAGTTTCAGTTGTCTGAGGCCACAGCAAACAGGCAAATTTGTATTAACAACAACGTCCAGAAGGGATTTTTTTATTACAGTATCTCATAACAAAGCAAACAAGTGGATTTGGGAGAAGCTGATCCCTGGCTTACAAGAAAACAGGAGCTGTTGAAGGGAGAAAGCAGAAAGGTCAAGTATCACATACAGAATTATGGGCAATGCACAAAAGCTGCAGCAGAGAATGCTGGAATTTTATTTCTGACACAACATCGTGCTGGGTTTGGAGACAGTAATAAATCAGTGTTTCAGAGGGTTTGTTTTTCCTGTTTGCCTATCTCCCAGAAAATGCTTGGAATTCCTCTTTGGGTCAGAAATAACGGCTATGGGAGAAGGACAAAAGGGTCTGAGGTTGTGAAATGTTTGTTCTAGAGAACGTGGGAATTGCTGTGAGGAGCAACAAAGCTCGGGCTTGATCTCTGTGGGAGGCAGTGTAGATACAGGACAGACACAAATAGGATTGAGGCAGTCACAGGTTCTAACTCTGATTCAGACACTCACTTTTTGGGTGGCCTGAACTGTGTCACACATGGACTTTTGGTTCTTTTCCTACTTGGTTCAGCCAGTGACAGGATCTGCCACACTGTAGGTCCTGGGACACAGGTCACTATGACAAATGCAGAGGATTCAGACATTTCTCCTTCTCTCTGCATTTGTGAGTATTTTTTCTTGGATTTCAATACCCCAAAGGGCCATAACAGTCATATCTTCTGCACAGCCAAGACCAGAAGCATCAGGAATTTCAAAGCCTGGCCCGCTGCACTTTTAAAAGTAGAGATCCAAAAACCAGAACTCTTGACAGAGACCTCAGGAAACTCTCAGGGTTGTGAGCCTCTGGCTCCATTTCAAGTACACTCAGTTCTATTCTTCCATACCTCAGTGGGAGGAATTCTGGGTTCTAGTGGGTGATGTGACAGTGGAGCAGCAGTGAGGTGACAGAGTTGGGTACTCACAGCCACGTGGTAGCGATAGATGGTACTGTTGACCTTCCCCACTGGGTTTTTCATATAATCATCATAAGCATCTTCATAGATCTTCTGGGCTTCCTGTATTGCCTGCAGAAATCAGACTTTCCAAGTGAGTGCCAAATCAGTCCTATCCCCAAGGCAGTGCAAACTTCCAGCTTCTGTCATCAACCTCCAGCTGATTCTGTGATTCTATGATTTTATGATTCTATGATTCTATGATTCTATGATTTTATGATTCTATGAAATTGTGCCTGATAAACAGGTGCAGGACTGGAAAGACAGGAGGTTTTGTGGCCTGGTGGCATTCAGAGGGTCAGAATGTTCATGGGCTGTGTTCTGTTTTGGTTAAACACTGTTAGGTGGGGAAGTTCAGTGCCTGAATTTGTTTGCCCTTTTCCTAAGCAATGCCCTCTTTTCATGCTTGATGTTCCCTGTGGATGGAAGGTGGAATCACACCTACAGATTTTCTTTAATAGAAGGGGGCAAAAACTGCATCCTGTTCTGGAGTTGTGATAACACAAGATCTCATTGACTCCAGAAAAGAATGTCAGAGAGTCTTCCCAGGAAAAGTCTCCTGGGAGGTTTCCCTATGCTCTAGGTCAGTCTGCACTGGAATCCATAACTGCCCCATTAGCACATTAGAGGCTCTTTGCTACTTACCACTTTCTTGCCTAGAAAGGCAAATACTCCAGCAGTGACCTCAGCTGCAAATATCACCAACAAGCAAGCAAAGAACTGTGGAGGAAGGAGAGAATGTCAATGAACATCCCTTGTTCCTGTGGGCTGCCAGTCAGCCCCTCGTCCTTGCCCAGCCCACCCCACACTGAAACAAAGCTGCTGAGCTGGGCCTGTGCAAAGGTGCAGAGTCAGGTTCCCTGTCATATGGAAACAAAGGAAAAATGGCAAAGATGTGGCTCAGGTGGAGCTTCAGGAAAGATAAAAGGTAATTCTAGGGAAACATTATTTTAAATCTGACCCAGGGTTAGCAGAGCTGCTGGCATTTACTGTTAGCAGGCCTTGTGTAACCCAGAGTAGAAAGCCCTACAAATGGCAGTTGGCAGTTGCTAGAAAAATGTAAAAATAATCAATATGTAAGTGCAGAGCGTCCAGCTACACAAACTTCTGCCTGCTGCCCATTAACTGCCACATCAGTGTCCAGTCTCTCTGTATCAGCCAGGTTTCTATCCCAGTTATTGTGATCCTTCTCTTCCCCTCCATCCCTCTGCCCCAGTTGGTCAGGGATTCCTGCTGAGAAATAAATTCTGCTAAATAGCAATAAAACAATTGCAATGAATATGGCCTTGCCATATTAATTATAATATCTGTGGTGCTGGTAGGAATCTTTCATGTGTGACAGCTCTGCAGCTGCAGGGTGGTCAGAGAAGCTGGGTTAGCCAGGAAGAGGACAAAAGACCTGAAAGGTCTTGGACATTAAAAAGGTATTTCCACTAATGACACGTTGAATGCTTTGAATGATTTTCCTGCCCATCCCAGGCCCTTGAAACCCTTTACTCACTGCTCCAAGCAAGCACTGAGACTCCCGTGCTGCTCCACAGCACCCGAAAAATCCAACTGCAGACATGATGGCCCCTGCTCCCACCAACACGTAGAGCCCTGTGGAAAATCAGAGGCAGGCAGGAATTTAAGAAGGTTTCTCATGTTGAGGTGGAATTTCTTGTTTTAGTTTGTGGCTGTTGTTCCTTGCCCTGCCAGTGGGCACCACTGAAAAGAGTCTGGCACCATCCTCTGACACCCCTTGGAGATATTTGTATTGATTGAGGATATGATTAATGATTAGCCATATCAACAACCCCCAAAACTGTCCCATTCTCAGTTGACTGGGGCTGGAAGTGTGCTGTACTGCTCTGCAGCAGTGGAGCTTAAAGGAACATGGGAGATGTCAGTGTAGCCCCACACACAGATAACATTTGGGACTCTGGCTACGTTCAGAACTTGACAGGACTAAACCGTGAAGGTGAGGGGAATGGCATTCATCTCTGCCACCTGTAAAACTGCTAGAAATACTCACATTCAACAGATGGCTTGGGGTTTTTTGTATGGGCTTTATCTAGGACAAAAGGAAACCAGAGCACAGAGTTTCCCTCGTGTCTTCCCCGAGAGGGGACAGGGAGCTGCTGGCTGTGTGCACTAGAGGGCACAGCAAGCCTTTGCTCCCAGCCTGGACTGTGGAAACTTTAATGAGAGCCTTTACTGTGCTCATTTACCAATTTAAACATTATTTTAAATCTGACCCAGGGTTAGCAGAGCTGCTGGCATTTACTGTTAGCAGGCCTTGTGTAACCCAGAGTAGAAAGCCCTACAAATG